>NW_009258892.1:465305-465679 GCF_000687185.1 Egretta garzetta
TCTGGCTTTAAGGATTACTTGGGAGGCGCTTCCAGTTTTAAAAGTTTTCCCGGAAACCTCAGTCCTGCAGAACTCAAAAGGCTCAACTGGGATCAGCGGAGCAGAGGAATGTGAAGATGGGAAAGGTGGGCGCCTTAGCGGGGGGAGGAAGCCGGCCTTCGGGCCGCGCTACGCTGTGCTCTTATTAAAGTGAATGGAATCGCCCGGGTCTCGTGGGGCGAGGGCTCCCTGCGCCGGCTTTCAAAAAGGGAGTAGGTGCGGCGGCTCCATGTAGGATCAGGTGTGTGTGACGCTGTATTGTTTTTCAGGAGTAAATTCAAGTTGTGCTGGTGATGGGCTGTGGCAGGGAAAAAAAAAAATTAAAAATAAAATCC
>NW_009258892.1:465764-490540 GCF_000687185.1 Egretta garzetta
GGGCGGGGACGGGGGAAGCTGGGGAAGGGCCGGATGGCCGTGGGAAGGGGGTGGCGGTGCCGGCTGAGGTCCCTTCTGCCCTCCCTAACCGCGTCGCGGAGCTCGAGTCGGCCGGTCGCTGGAGGGTTGTGCCTCTGCCGGGCGAGGGGCCGGAGAGCTGAGCCCCGGGGCCTTGCCGCGGCCGGGCTGTCAGCTCCACCGCTTAGGGAACGCTCAGCGTGACAGCGGCGGTGCGAAGGCCGTGGCGGTTCCTCTCCTGGGCCTCCCCGCTGAGGACACAGAGGCAAGGGAGACCCGACAGAGAGAGCTGCCCTGCCTTTGTTAAGCTTTGATCTCGGAGCTGCAAGGAGGAGAAGAGAGCCGGTACCTGACCAACCTCCCTGCTAGGCTCCCAAGTTCTAGATAACTTCTTAAAACTTTTAAAAGCGCTTAATTGCTTTTTCATAAATAAAATGCCGGGGGTCCTAGTTTTAATAAAATTTACTGTTGTAGGTGGTGGAGTCGGTAAAGACTTCAGTTGTCTCCTTGTGGCTGAGGGGAGAGAGAGAGAGAATGGTCTGGGGAGGAAGGAGTGTGGCCTGATGGGATAGGACAGGGGTAAAATTTGGCTTCATGCTTTTTCAGGAGATTAGAAAGAAAAAGGCAAAAGGTGATCGGGATGGAGAGAGTTGTAGGAGTGAGTTGGTGTTTAGGACGCAGAGCTGGAAGTCAGAGGCTTTGGTTAGCATCAGGTCCATAACTGACTTGATTTTTAAGTTTTGAATAAGTTCTTTTGCTAACTGTGAAAATTAATAATACTTAACAGTGGGGGGTTTTTTTAAATTTACAGTTTCCTGCTTTGGAAATATAAATTACTGTTTATTGGTTGAGCTGCGCTAACTCCCAGTTGATCTTTTTTGGACTGGTGGTAGTCAAGAAAAATAGCCTGGAGACTAAGCATTGGCATGTACTTATCATAGAATCACTTTGGTTGGAAAAGACCTTTGAGATCATCGAGTCCAACCTTTAACCTAACCCTGACATCCCACCACTAAACCATGTCCCTACTTGTCACATTAGCACTCCCTTTCCTAAAGGAAGGACCAATGACTTGGAGATAAACAGAATTTTTTCTATGTGAAAATGTCAGAAATTACCATAACCATAATGCATATTTGTGGTTTGTTGGTTTTGATGAGCATGATTAATTTGTGTTGCTGAAAGGCCTACCTTTGGTAAGAAAACAGTATAATGTTTGTACAATATTATTTGTTTGGGAAATGATGTTAAAAGAATGTGATGACTTAGAAATTTAATTTGTTTTATTTTTATGCAGGGGAAAACTGAGAGAACACAAATTAACAATATGTATTTACTCACACTTTTGTGCCTTAAGAAAAATTACTTGCGTGAGTTGGTGCTGGCAGCACCAGGACTACAGTTAGCATTTGATAGTTTGAGGCACATAATCAGTCTTTTGAAGGAAACTAGTATTTTGCACAAAGATGTAGCATTTTCTTTGAGTAAACTTATGCTTTTGTTGCCTGTTAAGTAGTTATTCCTTATTAAACAACTCTGGAATCTGATACTCTTAAGCTAACACGTGTGTCCTTTGAAATTGATATGGTGGCTTGGACTTCGGCTGGAGCAAGGCGTGACCTGCTTGCTTTCTTTTTGTTGAGAGAGTACTAGTGAAAGGGGAAGAAAAAAAAAAAAAAAAAAGCCCAAACCCACCCTCTCAAAGCCTTTTTGCCTTTGAATGAGTGTGGTTTTACACTAATTATTTGATATATTGATCCAGACTAAAACAATGTTCACTGTTCTTGATGCAGTGTTAATCTTTTGCTGGCTTTTCTGGTCCATTTTTGTGTAAAATTTGATTATAGATAAGAAAAGACATTTTTGATTTTACACGTGTTTATACAAAAGGATGTTTATAGGCTTCTGGGGTGCCTTGTTGTGAGAAAACTATGGATTTCTCAGAAATACTTGTCAGTAGTATAAAAAAAACCCCAACACAAACATACTCCTGTAAAGGCTGGCTGGACTGAAACAAATAAAAATATTAACTCAACCTACCTGTTCTCTGCATAGGAAGTTTAGATTTCCAGTTTACAAATTTCAAGTTCCACACCCTTATCAATTCCATCCACGTTCCATTAATTCTAGTCCTTAGTTTCTTATACTTTTACGCTTGTAACAAATCAGTGCCTTTGTGCTTTTGTCTTCCCTATGTTTTAATTGATAATACATGTTGTGGTATTAGTAATAGAGATTTTTTTTTTCAGCAGGTGTTTTGAATGCATGGTGCAGAAAAAATGAATTCTACTATGAGTGAGGAGCCTGATGCACTGTCTGTAGTTAACCAACTCCGAGATCTAGCAGCTGACCCACTGAACAGACGGGCCATTGTTCAGGATCAAGGATGCCTGCCAGGTCTTATTCTGTTTTTGGACCATCCCAGCCCTCCGGTTGTTCATTCAGCTTTACTAGTAAGTATTCTGGAGATAAAGTTGTGTGCCAATAGGACATTTTGTAACTTTGTTAATATGTCTTTAAACAAGTAAAAATGCAAAAAATAAAACCTATGTTTATGTTATGTTGATATTTGTTATATGTGATTTTTTTAAAAAAACATATTTTAAAAATTGTTTAGCAATGACACATTATTCCAGGGGAATTTATATTTCTTGGAAGGGATTAATTTACTTTGCGTTTTTTCCCTAATACAGCTATTTCACTTTTTGTGTGGAGGGAGGTAAGCACCCTTAAATCTCTTTCTTAAGATGAAGTCATGGAGCTTAGTAAACATACACAGTGATGCGACATTCATACTGTAAAAAAAAAAAAAAAAAAAAAAAAAATAATTATAGGATAATTTAGGTTAGAAATGACCTCTAGAGGTGATGTAGTCTGTTCCACGCTCAAATTAAGTGTACTTAGATCATGGCTCAGGGTTGTGGCCACTTGGTTCTTGAACACCTTGAAGGATGGAGATTCCATAACCTCTCTGGCACCCTGTTCCACAGTTCTCATAGTATTAAAAACAAACACACACCACCACCCCAAGCCCAAAAAACCAACCCAAAATCTGGTAATACCTAACAAAACTTGTTCCAGCTTTCAGCTGTTTCTTCTCATTCTAAATCATAAACGCTAAAGTCCTGATATCTCATCCTGAATCTAAATACTAAAAAGTGTATTTCTTGCTTAGAAACAGGACAAAGAAAAGTCAAGATTTTGTTAAAAGTCTAATTCAATTCTTCTAATAAGATTTTAAGTTACTAAAAATTTATATTCTTTTTTTCTATTTTTATATCATTGAATTCTAAACAATGTGAAACTAAAGAATAGAGCTTTGTCTTTTATGTAGAAGTATACATTATTCTTTATACCATTAAGACCTATCTGTACCATAATTCTGTATTTTTCATTTGTTTTTCTTTCATAGTGGATATTAGTGGACTTCTTGGAATTACTTCAGTGTCTCTGATACTCTTCTGGGTTCAGGGAATGAGGTCCCGTAATCCAGAACCGTGTCCTGCTATTTAGTTTTTAGGTTAGCCTTGCCATAGCATTAGCCAGACTATAATGTTCTTTATTGGAAGAACTTCTAGTTGAGCTTACAGTTTTTGGGAATATGTTGCATTGGTTTTCTTTCCAGTGCAGTTTCTTTAGGTTGTCTGAAAAGAGGATCTTGTTTGGATGTCTCACTCTCTTTTTCCTTCCTTTGCTCCTTTGGGCTGTGTGTTCTCACTGCCTGCACGAGATTCGGTAATCAGTCTGTCATCATGTTACAAAACATAACTTTACATAAAAAGGACTGACTTTGTCAGATTGATAAGGGCTAATCCAGTTGCAGAGTGGTTCCACAGCCCTAGATATTATTCAAGTTGTGATGTAAGGACATCTCGTTGGGTGGGAATTGGAGACAGCTGTGTTGTTCCATTTAGTGGTAACCTACAGTTAGAGTTGATTAAGAATCAGGATTTAGAGGAGACCATGCTATATCCCAGGACCCTGGCTGCAATCAGAAGTGGATCCGTTTGCTGTGGAAACGTTTTTGTCTGCTACTCGGACTACTTGTGTTCATGAGTTCTTGAACCTCTTAGGTTCTGTAGCTTTTAATATCTTGGTAGGTTTTTAGTCTTCATTTCTGATATTTTTCCATTCTGAAAGGTCTTTTTTGTTTTATTTTTGTTCTTTTAGCCATCCCATTGGTCAAAAAGGTGCTTCCATTTGAGTGAGAATCATTAAATGTAGTAGTTTCCCATTAAGTACCTAATAGAAGGATGTACAGCACTGACTTTAATTTTTCTTATTGTATTATTCTGTGATTCCCATAGCTTGAAATGATAAATAATCTGTATGAATCGTCATAGTTCCCTATTTAACTTTTTTGGTACGTTGTAGAATCTTCCAGGGAGGGTGTTTTCCTCCCCATGTGCAGTTTCAGTTTAGTCCTTCTATCTAACCAAGAAGTGGTATATTTTTCTACAGTTTTCTCTAGTTTTGATTCCAGGAATTCTTTATGGTACACTTCAAATGCTAAAAGTTTTGAATGTTTTAAATAAAAAAAATCAGAAGTAACCCAGGTGATACTACTTTTTTCCGTTTCTCTTACTAAAATTAACAACAATAGGACTCTGAAGGTAAGAAGCTACATTAACGTTTCACTTATAAAACATCAAAGGTGACAATCTTGATAACAAAAGACAACAGGGTATTTTTATATTCAAGTATGGAGATAGTCCTATTGATTATGATGAAATTATTTGTGAGCTTAAAGCTAACATAGGTAAGTGTTTTGCCAAACAGAGGCTGAGCCAAAGTCCATAGTAGTAATCTTCCTTATGCCTTCAGTAGACTGTGATTTAATAAGCGTAAATGATCTCACTTCTTTGAAGGTGCGCACGTTTTCGTCTCCCATGGTGGGCAGGGGGAATGGGGAATAGGACTTCCTGGTGTTGGAAAGTCAGGTCACTTCAGTTGTTCTGATAACTTTGTCATTGCTCTTATTTTAGTGGATGTTACATTTGTCTGTAAAGAGTATGTAACAGATGGGAAAGAGACTGCCTACGTTTTTGACTCGAATAATTAGCTGTTAGGAAAATGGGTTGTTCTTTGTCCAGCAATGTTACATCCTTATTAAATTGCCTGAACAGACATGAATAAAAATGAGAGACTTTTTCCACCAGTAAGGATACATTTCTTAACATGAAGTTAGTAGTTCAGAGCTATCATTCAGGTATTTCCCCATAGCTGAAAAGTAGGAAAATAAATGCATATATAACATTTCTAAACTGCAGTTATTGATACTGATCCACATCAGGAAACTGCAAAAATCACATTTAGAGTTTTTGTGCCAGACAGCAGCCAGACTTTCTCAAAAGGCAATAAAATGGTCTTGAATTTTACCTAATATATGCTGAAGATGATTTGGAAAAAAAACCTAGGTAATTAGTTCTCTATCTATGAAGGGATTAAGGAGCATGTTATTTTTAAAGCAGCTATTGAGCAGCAAAGCTATTATATGACTGTATTTAAAGAATTGGTGTACTTCTAAAGCTTAATATCACAAAACCCATTTTATAAATCATTGTATTTGTGTATTGCAGGATTCTGCAAGTGCAGTTCTTGTACCTACATCAATAACACACTGATTAAAGCACAATGCACAGTACACCTTTGGAGATTCCTTCTCAGAAAACTGTCAGCACTAACAATCAAGAGATGTCTCATGAAAAGAAGGACTGACATTTTAACAGGAAGAGTATTATATTAGTCGGCTCACGCAATTTACAGTTGCTGACTGGGATTAGCAATGAGATGTCTACCTTGAAAGTCAAATAAACAAAACTTTGGGCAACAAATAAGGGTAAATTCCCAGTTTAGGTAACAGTAACCTAAGCAGCTTGCTGCTGCTTGTATTCTTACAGTGCATGGAGTGGTGAATATTGCAACTAGTCTTCAGAAGCTTATAAATGTGGTAGAAGTCTTTTTGTGGACAGTAGAAACTTTCTGCTGGTGAGTTTTCTAGTATGGGGGAGCCCACAGAACTGATGAAAATTATACTAGAAGCATAGTATGTAAAAATTACTTCAGATTTCAGGTCACATAAATGTTTGTTGGAAGGGACTTTTGGAAGTAATTCACTTCAGCTTCCTGCTTGAATTGGGACTGTAACCAACACCCAAATCAGGTCAGTTGTAGCTTTGTCTCTTTGATTCTGCAGTCCCACTAGGCCATCTGTTCCAGAACTACCTTTGTAGTGGAAAAACTTTTTGTACTATCTGATTTGAACTTCCCAAGCTGCAATTTGTGGCTGCTCCCCCTTGTTACGTTGTCTGCTGCTGTAGAGGGAAGTTTGGCTTGATCATCTTCATAAAGACTTTTTGAGTAGTTGTAGACAGCTGTTACATTGTCCCTTAGATCCTTTTAGCCAGTACAAACAAACCCAGTCTCTCAACCTTTTCTTGTAGCTTAGGTAGTCTATGCTTTCTGTGTATTTATAAGAATAAAACAATTTTTTAATGTTCACAGTGCGTGATAATACTCTTCTTACTAGAACTCACATTGTGAATGTTTTGCAGATGTACACTAATAAAAATGAATGATAATGTTTTGGACATATTGCTGATTTGCTGTGGTCCTCTTTCCTTTAGGCTCTCCGCTATTTGGCAGAGTGCCGTGCCAACAGAGAAAAGATGAAAAGTGAATTGGGTATGATGCTCAGCTTACAGAATGTAATACAAAAGTAAGTTTATGATGGATTGTTGGATCCTAAGACAGTGTAAGTGCAACATTCTGATGCAAAGTAAAACTTTACCTATGAATTTGTGTAGCAAATTTTTAATATTGCATTCTTCCTTGTTGAAGTTACGTGGCTGTAATTAATGGCTTTCATTTTACAGTATAGCAAAGTAATTGGACCACAGTCTACAAGAAATATTCATTTGAAAGTCATTTTCCAAACAACATATTTCTTGCCCTTGTTACAGTTAACTACTGTTGTCTCTTCCCTTTAGGTTGTCTTATAATCCTTCTCATCATTCTGTAAGGGTGCCTTGCTCTAGTGCATTTAATGAAAGTGTTTGGCATCTGCCATGTTTATTCTTTGAATCCCACCTTTGGGAAGGGAAATTGTATATGCAGTGTATTTGTTTCGATGTATTTTTGAAGGTATGTATCTGCAGTTCTGTGTTGAAGTAACATCTTGCAGGTGGAGTAGAAGTTAGCAAGGTTTATAGTGATCTCTAATTTCTTTGTAGAATATGTCAACTGGGTTATGTCTCTTAAAATTTGTGACTGTTGGATTTTAAGATTGCTAACTTGAGTCTTGAGTAGTGGAAGATGTGTGGGTATATGCACACTGGAGAAGATGCACGTGCACTTATTTATAGAAATTAATATGATGAGCCAAGATGAATTGTTACTCAAAAAAAAGCCCTGACCTCCTTCAAAGATTAGTCTGTCATAGCAAAAACTAATTTGCCATCAAGTTATCAAGAGGTTATTATTTTACACACAGTTTAATAGCACTCTAGTTAACTGGATTTTTCAGATGTGACGGACTGTTCCATGAGGGAGGAGACAAGTCATATTGCTGCACTGAGACGTGTCTCAGATAAATATTTAAGACAATTATTTAGAAAAGGATGAAACACAAGTAAAATTGTGTATTAAAGATTCAAGTGGAAACCTTTAATATGTTAATTGAACCTCTAATGTATCACTTGTGGTACAAGTTTCTTTTAGAAAAAAAACAAGGCTAGACTTCACTGGTTCCTTCATCCCATAGCCCCTCTGATTTTTGGTGGTGTTACTTTTGTTGTTGTATATCACTCTCTCTGTTACTGCTTATCTAAAGGTGTGAACCTGAAGAACTGGAGGGGCAATTCTGGTCTGTTCACAAGTCCTTTATGATATGTGGTCTAAGAAAGATTAAAACTGTTTACGTTGAAGTACTTCATTAATTCTGCTGAACTAACTGTTCAGCATTTTGTCTAAATACCATCTTGAAATTCACCAGTTACCCAAAACACAAGCATTTAAAACAAATGTCTTAAATAGGATGATAAACTGAATTATTAGAATTCAGAAGAGCATAGTTCTCAAATTGTTTTGAATAATAATTATAACTTTTTAAAATTATAGGTGTTTTTAATAGGATGTATGGGAAAAAATGGAATTATGTCTTGCAGTATTCACCTCTTTTAAGGAGAAGCATAATTAAGGTAAAATATACGGAAGTCTTTGCTACTTATTATAATAACAATAACTGAAATGTTTAGGTAATAACAGAAGCAGGTATTTCAGAAGAACTTACTTTTAGTACAGATTACATGTCTATTTAGTGCACAGAGACATCCTTAAGAAGTTGTTGAAAGGGGAATGGTAGTTCATTATCAGCCTCTGCAGCTTACAGTTATTACTTGGGAAACAGTCATGATTAAAATTTCTGCTTAAAGAATTCTATGGAAATTTCCTTGACAGCATTTTTTTTCTACATTTCAATTTCAAGGACCAAAAGAGTGTGAAGTTCAGAAACGTGCAGAAAAGGAGAGATAAGTCCATAAAAGCTGGAAATCTTGTAGGTGTTCCTTTTTTCTAGAAAGCTCTTTGGCAAGAGTAAGAACATACATTTGATTTGTATGCTTTTAACATTTGGAAAGTGTGATATCATGAAAATTTAAATGCATAGCATCTTCAAACACAAGACTTTGTCATGTGCTTGTCAGGATTTTAAGCTTTAATGTTGACAGGGAATGCTGAAGCTAAGTTTTGTATTGCCTGCAGAAATATGGAGAAAGATGGTAGAAAAGTGCTGAGAAGATAGATACAGAATTATTTTTGTTACAAAAACTCAATGGTTTGGGGTTGTGGTTTTTTGTTAGGAAGTCTGTAGGGGAGAAAACAAGTTCTCTACCTTCTTCAGATTTGCTTTACAAAATGCAGATTCTAGCTTTTAATGTGACTTCAGTTTACCAGAAGATATTCTAGTCCTTTGAACTGGAACTAAACATTAACAAATGCAGTAATAAATGCTTTGGTCTTAATGACTTCATGCTGCGTGTTCCAGTGTGCTTTCCAGAATCCGCGTATCCAGCTCATTGCTCTCTCTAATCTAAAATCTTTTGATTATTTTCACAATTTAATTTGGAGTTTAGATTTTTTTTTTGGTGATGTGTTATACAAATACAGACAAATCATAAAGAGATACGAAATTCTGTCTGTATTCTGCCTTTCGAGTTACTGCACAGTTCTCTGAAGCGAGACAGAACCCAGCATCATCTGGACCAGAAGGTGTAGTCACTGGCTTTTTGCTCTTGACAGGTTAAGCACATCCTATGGTCCGAATCTTTCCCTTTCATCAAATATTTTGTAACTCTTGCTGTTCACTTTCATTGACTTCTCACTTAACTAAATAATATCCAGTGGCTTTCCCTGTTCAGTACTGAATCGTGACAAACTGTATTCTGCCACTGATAAAGCTGTGTTATGTCTTTTCAAGCAATGAAATGGAGCTCGTGTGCACAGAGGCAAGTCGCAAACTGAATATTTGTCATATTTCAGACTTAAGTTGATGTTCAGCAGCGCTGAACTGACACCGTGCTTAGGAAGTCAAGAGTTTGTTTAGAATTCCAGTTCTCTTTTGCTTTCAGTTATGTAAATCCTGAAATTTGAGGGCTTTTCTCATCATGTGAGTGTCTTTTTATAAGCCTTGAAGGGCTCTGTATTGGAAACCTCAAGTTCAGGTGTGGAATTTCTTATCGTAACCTGCCTACAGCTAACCAGTCTAACAGATCTTTAAATGGTCGATGCCATCAAGTGGAAAAGAGTTGGGAGTTGGTTTGCTGCTTATAATTTCTTGTGATAGTACATGGGAGCCTCAGGCACAACCCTTTTGTTGCAAGTAATTCACAACCAATGGGAGAATATAGCACTTGTTTAAACTCATTACAGTGAAGGTAAAGAACTATTTCCTTCATAAGACTGCTGAGGATGCGGCTTGAAATTGTGCCACCTGTTTATCCAGTGATAAGCAGTAAATTAGACTCTGTACTGCATCATGGAAAATGGGTAGGAAATATTTGAGACACATCCAAGTTTAACTGTAGTTTTTTGAGGTACCTTCATGTCTCATTTCATGCTTATCAGTCCCCTAGTATTACCTGATCAGCTTTTTGGTATTTGCTTATAATAAGCATTATAGCTCACTTGTGAAAATCATTTTGCTGCTTAAAATGAATGTTTGGCTGACTCCTTAGTTGATACTACATTTCGCCTAAGGAGCAAAGGATAGGTTTTAGGTTCACTGTGACAGTGATTTTCAAGGTGTATGGCCACTAGTTAACAGTAAGAAGACTAACAGATCTTAGATGTAGAGAAGAGTGGAGCTTGTAGGCTCTAGAGCAGAAATATGAAATTTCAGCTCTGAGGAGTACAGAATAAAAATTTGAAGGCAGTGAGATATTTATATATTTAGGATTTTTTTTTCAGACTGGACTTGATTGGGAACATGTATGACTTTCTGAGATACTTCATATGAAAGGCTTTATACACTTCCATATTTTCTAGGACATGTGAAAAGCTGTTCAAGCTTCATGGAATAGTTCAAAACATTTTTTCAAATACAAAAATTTCTGTTGCCATATTCTATACTTGCTGAATTTTCATTAGTGGGGGAGATTTCTTTTTTGTTCATCCATATCTGCTTATTTTTAAGTGAAACTTGATGCATCTTTCCATGTTATAAGCTTGGAGTAGTAACTGTCTTGGGAGAGAAATCAGACCTTTAAAATCCCTACCTGCAGGTTTCCAAAGTGGTTTTTTTTTTTTTTATGGCTGATACTGCTTTATTGCTGTCACAAAAATGTTTTACTTCCTTCCCAGGTGACTGAGTACCTGTAAATGTACCTGTAGAAGTGTTTGTGTAAATAAGTAAAAAGCAGAGGAGAAATTGAGGCTCATTGGAGAATGATGTTTCATTGTATTCCAGCAGTCATCAGCAGTTATTTAATATTGAAAACTGGTTTAGTTGCTGGCTTTATGAATTGTATGGAGGACTTAATGTGTCCGTATGGGCTTTATAAAATGTTATTAGCAGCTTCTAGAATTAAAATTAATTAGGATTTATAGCCTACAAGGAAATATACTAATTTGTGTTCAGAGTGAAAGTGACTTTTGATGGACAGTAAAGGTCAAAGTTCGTAATTTTTCATAATCTTTATGAGCAGCATAATGGTACTGTTTAAATATAACTAACATGTATTTAAAAAAAAAAAACCTGATGAAGAGTCAGTATACTAAATAGCTCTTATTATGGAACGGCAAATTACTGAGAGTAAAATTCCAATTACTTAGCTAAAAGAGCTTTTCAAGATAGTATTCCTTTGCCAGGGTGTCAGATTTAACAAGCTGAACTAAATCCAGTGCATTAATCAGCTCTTCCAATTTATTACTTGCCTAAGAAGATTAGGGCAATTAATACGTGTTTAATTAGAGTCCCTTGCAGATCTGGTAAAATACATGCAGTCTATAATTGCTGACTTCTTACTCAATTTTAATTTTTTGTAGTCTTAATTACCTATACTTTTTGAATATTTAATTATTTGTTGAAACCAGCAAAGTTTAAATTTGTGATGTCTGGGAAAAAAAGCGCCAAGTATTTCAGTTAGCATTTGCTGAAATGAAAATAGTGGGGATGTAGCATCGCAATAGTTTTATCACTTTTGTTGTGTGGCATTCTTCTTTTTCTCCTTTGTGAGAAAGGAGGAATAGTTGGGGGAAGATGGGGCAAAGGCCATGTATTAATTAGCAAGAAAGCAAACTACATATTTAAAGGGATATCTGATGATGAAGGGCATGGTGCTGTATCACAGCCAGCTTCAAGATAATACTTAGTCATAAAGTCTGTAAATTTTTTGCATTTACTGCATTTACACATTTATGCTGTTGATTGGAATACTTGAATTCTGATCTGCAGAGAAGAAGGAAATAGCTTTTTACAGATTAGAGATTTTAATTTTCTATATCTGAATCACTTAGTAATGTTATTTTTGTAATCTTTTGGTATGTGGGGGGTTTTTTTACACATCCAAATTGAGAAATAGTTGAGACTGGGTAATGGGAAGCATGATTCTGTTGCATGATTATTTTTGGGCTCTGCCGTACTTGTGATTCTGCACTGAGAAGTGTTTCTGGAGAAAAATGTGGTTATCCTATGTCTTAAATATTCCTATGGGCACGAGGTTCCAAAAACTTTGGGTTTAGAAAGGATTTATAAATTGCAGTGTGTCACCTGGAACAAGAGTAATACACACATCTCTCTGTCTATTCCATGTTAACTTTCCTGGCCTTTCCTTACCTGTTATTTTCCCAAGCCTCCTTGTTTTACCCACTTTGTAACATATTGTCTATGAGAAGGTAAGTGCTTCTAGAAAATTGCACTATTGGTTGCCAGGGCTGCAGGGCTTCAGTCTCTATTCAGTGCTATAGCAATGTGCTTGTTAATAATAGATGGTCACAGCAGGAAGACGGCTGCAGGCTGTTTTATTCAGCATTGTTAAACAAAGTGGATTATTACCCCCTCCCCCACCCCTCGTTTCTTTAAGGAATGTTTTTATTGTACATTTTGTTAATCTTACACGTTTCAGACATAGATTGGTTTTGAAGTTATTTTTGAAAAAGCATCCTCTGCCAAAAAGAACCCAATGAAGTATTAGGAAATGTAGGAAACATCAGTATGTCCTCTTTAAATATACCATGTTTTTTTGTTCTAAGTGGCTGAATGCTCCTTTTGTCTGTCAAACAGCTTCCTGGTACTTGGAGGAGATTATATATAGGAAGGAGTGGAGGGGCAGGGGAGAGGATGGGTTCAGTGCTGTGGGCTACGTAGATCACTAAGGCATGTATTCAGTAAAAGTTCTTGCTCTTTTTGCTTGTGAGTCAGGGCGAACTAACAAGAGTTCAGACTTTCTCACAGTTCATCAGTCTTTTAAAAAATGTTTTAAGACTTTTTTTTGTATTCCTGTAGTATCTTAAGCGTTATGAAGGGCATAGGAAGTCATGATCTAATCACAGAGGTGCAGGAACAGGGACAAAAGGTAACAATAAATAAAACACAAAAATCATTAAGTAATGAAGTAGTGTAAAGTCCTAGTTTAAAGTATTGGTGTTAACCTGGACTTTAGTCATGATGTATTGGGCTTTCTGGGAGAACCTTACGGGTTTTGTGAGATAAGAAAAAAAGGTTTAAAGGTTTGGGAAGTTGGATGTCATTTGTAAGAATAGTCCAAGACTTGACTGCCAACAATTCAAAGGTAACTAGCAATTTAAATGTTAGCATATTACTGTGGATTTACATTTTGCAGGGGTTAATAGAAATTAGCAGTCATATAAATAACTGTACTAAAGGTTTATTATGAGAGGTGCAATTTAGGATGAGCTTATTGATTTTATTGGTGTGTGTAAATTGGTCACTGAGAAAAATATGAAAGCATGACCAAATGGAAGGGTCTGCCCTGTGTGCTGCAAGATGTACTTAATGTTCTCATGATGTACTTCTGATGTTCTGTTGTTCTGTTTTGGCGTTTTTGGTTTTTGTTGGGTTGTAGGGGTTTTTTTTCAGTCTCAGGACTTCTCTGTAGACAAAGAGGTATTACAGAGTCGTCGTTCCTTCTTGCATGCAAGTTAACTTGCTTAGTGAGCTCTATATGATCAGTACTGTTTCTGTAATCAACAGTTTAGGTGGTTGTCAACCTCTAGATTTGGGGTTTGTGTGTTTGTATTATTTTTTTTTCATTCTGTCATGTGTGTAATTCCTATTGTAATGTATCTGACTGCAGTCAGGAATACAGCTTGGTTTCTTTTTGTTCTCTAAGCTACTACTTTTACCGTGCAACATTCCACTTGGTATCTGGCATCTGTATCAGGACTGTTGGTTGTGCAGCTTTTCACCATCTGTCTCAATTCAGGTAATACACATCCATAGACTTTTTAGTATATCAGTTCAATACAATATTAGTTCAGTAGACTAGCTTTTAGTATACTAGTTCAATACATTTGCACACTCAGTGAAGCAGTGGACCAGCTACTGTGGTTACTGATTTCTGTGCAGCACTTGCAGTCAATGCACAGCTTTCTTGGTACATCTCTGACACTACACTTCTTGCATTTCAACAGTTTATCTCATCCATTTTCTTTGATATAAATATTTAATTTTCTTGGTGTATAGTGAATTCAAAGTTAACTAAATGACAAATAGTGAGGTAACAAAGTAGGTAATAATTAATGCAGTGTTTTTAATTGGTCATTTACGTAACCTAAGATTTAGAGACTACCGGGAAGTTATTCGAAATCATGGCCTTCAGCTGGTTTACAATGACTGGCTTAAGAATATGATTAGTGCAAGTTCCATGCCCTGTTACCAACCATCGAAGTGCCCAAGTTCTACAGTGGTGTGATGTATGTACAATATCTGAAAAGCCACATGTTAGCAAATTACAGGTTCCTAAACCTGGAGAAGAATTTTCAGTGCCTGTTACTGAGTGAATAGGCATTATTCTGGTGTTGGGTTTTTTGGCAAAGAGAGGACCACAATCATAATTGCTTTGAGTGCTTTGTATTTAAATGTGAAGAAATCAGTGGGGAAGTTAGAAAATGGACTAGCAGCTTTTCATTACAGGCAATAAATGTTCTGATGAGTATTGCAGAATAAAACAAAACCACTTCGAAACACTGAAAAAAGTATAAAATAACTTTGATAAAAATGCATATATTTGAAAGCCTTTTGTGCTCAATGTCTTAGCCAGTTTCTTCTTTATTTAGAAACTGGCTGGAGCAGGAAATTAAGTATTCTACAAAGCAGTACAAGCTTAAGGTGGTTTTACTACTTTTTTTTTTTTCTTGTAGACTTTATATGAAAACAAATACGGGACTCTGAGAAGCATGATTTTGAATATATAAAAAAATGAAATGGTTTACAGATTGTGGCACGATGTTCTGATATGTTAAAAAGAATAACATCTGAATTGGCATTTAACTAATTGATGACTGTGATAAGAAAAAAAAATAATCTGTCATGCTGAACTCAGTGCTTGGCATGGCATGCCAAAAGGTAACTGTCTTCTCTTTTTTGTGGTGGGATTCAGTACTGAGGTGGGAGGGAAGAGATTTAAGTGGATTGGCAGAAGAGTCAAGAATAGTAATGGCAACGCAGGGTACCTTTAACACTCAATAAACCTCGTCATCAGCTGGTGTCGAAAGCATTTTAGGAATACAGTGACCCTCACTGGTTACTATTGAGTTTACAAGAAAAAGTGCTGAGGTAGGTTCTTTGAAATGCTGACTTTTTCTGACAGCTTACTAAAAAAAGAGCAAAGAAGGTTTAAGATGCTTTGAAATGAAAGTAGCAAGTCGTGTCGTGAAGTATTTAATACTTACTGCAGGTGCAGATTGGCAGTATTGTAGGCTAGAGCCATTTATCTGTGAAAAGGGAGTTGATAGATACTTAGCACTGTGAGGTTTCTCATCTTTCCTTGCCGTGATCTTGTTGGGTTACAGCGAACTTGTCCACAGGTGATGCTTGTCGCTGGTTTTTGACCTTCATGCTAAGCATCCCAAAAAAATTGCAGATTTTTTCTATTAAATCATAAGTGTCTGGACTACCTCCCCCCCCCTGCCAAATGCTCCTCAAGCAAGAAACATAGTAAGGTGCTGATGTGTGATTAGAACTTATTTAGTTTCATGTGGGTATTACAAGCAATAAGTGCCACAAAGGGAAGTTCTTCAAAAAGTTTTAATGATTAAACAGTCTTCATTAGCAGTTTTTGAATGGAGCTGTTACTTCAAAAGAAAGTGAATTTTACTCCAGAACAGCGGATGCAAAGTGAGTATGTTATTCTGAATTAGATATATTTCTATTCAGGAATATGTTTTTATACTTAGTTGTTTTGCAGTACATACTGTAATATCTCTTTCTGCAATATTTTAGTTTAATTTTGCACGTAGGAAGTCCTATGTAATAACTTGGAACAAATTAAAATTGTTAGTGCATTCTGTAATTACACAGTACATCATCAAATTCACACAATTTTTAGCTCAGTGCACGCTTCAACTTATTTTGTATGACTGCTGTCTCTTTGGCTAGCAGGAAAGGTGCTAATACTGGCTTGCTTTAAAAAAATAAATCCATTGCCAACAGATAAGTAGTTCAAGAGTATGAAAACAAGATGTTTAAATAGTGGTTGCTTTCAAAGTTACCTACTTCAAGTCTGTTGAATAGATTAGTATTAACTGTATTAGCAAAGGAGTCAGATACGAAGCTTAGACACAGATAAGCCTACATAGACTAAACCTGCATTTTTTTTCTCTGGTACAGGTTGGTGCTGTGGTTTAATTCCTACTGTTCACACAGGTTTTGTTTAGGGAAGCCTTTATCTCTAAGTTTGCAAACTGTTTTTTTTTTTTTTTTTTTTTACTTTCTCCAGTAGATTTCAGGGAAATAATCAGATGAGATTTACTTCTAAAAATTAAGATAAACTATTTTTTAAGACAAAAAAGAATTTTCTAGATAATTATATACTATTATCATACATTACTATGTGATACACGTAATGCTATTAGCATGCTGATAATACAAGTGGTGGTATTTGGCCTCCTTCAAGACGTTCCTAATGTGCTTCAGTACAGAGCCTAATTCCAGCACTACCAATACTTCTACCTGGTCACTACAGCATTACTACTGGGAAGGATTGGCTTTTGAATGTCAATATTTGGTATCTTCCACCGGAAAAGACTGGAGAGAGTTGTTACCCTTAAGTGTTGGGTTTTTTTTTATTATTTTTAACCCCAATGCAATTTGTTGAAGCCGTATAATAAACATGATTTCTGTGGTATAAATGCATTAAATGATTACTGTTCATTAGCAGGCAAGATGTTGGAACTAGCTACTGTGAAATTCAACATAGAGTTTGTGTCTGTTATGCAGACTCTTGTCTAGCAAATGCTACTCTGAAGCCTTTTGAGTTTAGTTGAGTAACAGGCCTTGATTTTTTTTTTTTTTTTTTTTTTTTAGATGGAGAATATGTCCATATGGTAGATACCAAGCTGTGGAAGATCAGAAGTTGATCTTCCATTTAGCGTATAAATAGCAAAAGTTAAACAAAATTGGATGAATAGCTGGGTTAAGCACATGGCATATGTTCAAATCTGTTATTCCATTCCTGAAAGTTCGTTCTCTTCTTGTGATCAGAGGACAATGGAATGAATCAGGGAAATGTTGTAAGCATGGGTAATCATTCAGTTTGCTAAATGTTTAAGATTATATCACAGTCTCTGATTTTACAGGAGTTGATAGTGCTGTACTGTGGTTTCACTCAGATATATAATATACAACTTATATTTAATATTTAGGCTTTGTTTGTTTGTTTTCAGTAATCTTCAGAACATCCCAACACTTATATGGAGTTTCTTTAAATTTCCAGTCTCAGTAGGCATATGACTTAAATTGAGCTGGAAGTGGCACTGGGAAATCCAGTCCTCCCTCCTAATTTCAGTGAGGTATCACTTGCTTAGTACGGAATCAGCTTCAAGACATCAGGTTTCCTCATTCTGTTCCAAACCTTCCTTAGCTTAGTGTTTTCTAGTCAAATTGTCAGAGCTGGTAATGTGAGTAGAGTCTGGAAGAATTGCCAAGTGGCAGGCATCTTGCAGGTCTAGAAAGCGTTCTAGGAAATTGCGTCTGACCTTGCATTGCTTCCATGGTTTGACAGCCTTGGAGTAAATAAAGGTGACATGTAGCTAGCACATGGTTGATACCATTGGAGTGCAGTCTCACAACACTCAGGCTGTACATAAGTTTCATTGTGCAGTCCAGCTGCTTGCTTTTTGGATTTGGAGATTCATAGTGCTGCAGCTCTGTGTGTTACTTCAAACTTGCCCAGTCCTACAGGTTCTGTTGTTTTTCCTGTTCTACACCTGCAAATTGTTTTTCGTGTTGTTAACCCGCTACTATGCTTGATATGTTGTTGTTGGCCAACATAGGGATCCTGCTGTCTATGCTTGAGGATTTTGACTTCTTTCTTTTAAGAAAGCAGGTAATAATCCTTTTTGGCAGTTGCTATATAATGTTATCTGGTCTTTAATGGGTGTTTTGGGGCTAGAGGGAGCTGAGGTGTACTGGAGTGGGTAGCATGGTAATAGCACTGTACTGGGACTGTGAGAAAGTATGTGCTGAAATAATGTTCTTTTTCAAGTTGTTTTCAAATGACTTGCCTGTTGACTGGAATGAGTCAGGAGAGCAGCCATATGCTTGTGAGCCCACCGTATCATGGGATGCACTAAAAGCTCACAAGAAAGAGCAGCTTTCCTGGAGATAAGAAAGAATCTTGCCCTGGCACTGGAGCAGAACAGCCAGAAAAACAGCCAGATCAGATAACTGTCTTGAAACAGATTGCTTTTTCTCTAATACCATGCTCTTTCTTTAGGCTTGTCATTCATGCTCAAAGTTTTCATCAAAATCATGTCAATCACTGTGTCTCACTTCTAGAATCAAGGATTAGTGATTTTCCACCTCCCCTTGCAGAATGTAGCAACTCTTTGCAGCTTACTGCTCCCTTTAGTTATTGCTAGAGACAATTTCTGTCTTTAGATATAGAAAGAATGGGCTCTGAAAGAAATGGGTCACCTGGAAACAAATACATCAATGTTCTTAAGGCATAGTTGATATGAATATCAATTTGTTAGCCATTTTTTAAACATAATTAAATCAAATTTTAAATACCTACCAAATATAAGCTTTAAGGTTTCTAATACAGTGGCATTTACCCAACAGTGTATTTAGATAGAATTCACGCCAATCCACTAAATTCTTACTTGCACATTTTGTGTCAGATAGGATACTACATTCATTGCAGTGAAAGAGGTTCATTATGGAAATAAAATGATGGTTGAAAATATAACTACTTAGGATCTTGGGGGAAAAAAATACAAGTTCTGCCTTACAGGGGCCGTACTTGCATGTATGAAAAGGATTGGGATCACGTGAAAATACGTACTTCTATGTGATCATAAGTTTTCTCAAACTTTGGAAAGGTGCTTGGGTCATTCTAGAAATTGAGTGTCTCAAACTATTATTTTGAAGAAAAAGAAAATGCATCCAGTCCTTTGTTACGGTCACTGACTTGCTTAGGATTTTTCTGTGATAAGACTGTAAGTTAAATCAGAGTTGCTTTTACTTTTAATTTATGAGTGGGTTATTTAGTATGGGATTTAGCTGAGGTCTTGCCCAATATCTGAGCCTAACTTGGATAAATGAAGACATTTTTATTCTTCAAACTCTTCATATTTGTTAGACTTTAATTGCATGATGGATTTTTTTTTTTAAAGATCCGTGCTCTAAGGTACTATTCTTCCATTAGTATGTAAACTCCTTAAGATGTCAGTACAGGAAGTTTTACCTGAACTGGCTTTAAAGGGTTGAGATCTATTTCCTTAGTTTTGTGGGTTGGGTTAATCTTTCCTTCACTACTGCTAGCTTTCTTTGCTTTTACAGACCTGCTCTTAATAGTAATTTTTCTGTGTGTTGGTTTCCCAAGTACTCGTGAGCAAGAGCATAGTGATGAGCTATACGATGCATGTCCACATTTTCTACTTGGCTGTGACACAGCCTTTTCCCATGAGCTGTAAGGCCGTATGCCATCCACGCCCCCTCCCTTATGGGGCCATGCATACTTGAAAATATATATAGTGCAGACACTCTGTATGTGAAAGTGTCTATTACATGTCTATAGGTGGTGGACTGCAGATATACTGTTCTTATGTATCATTTTCCTTGCTTGTATCTTAACAGTTTTGGGGAGTGGGCTGTTCTATGATAGAGTCTATCTCTAGTTGTCCTCTTCTCACAGAGGTTTCTCAGCCTTGTGCGGGGAATGAGCTGTAGCTCTTCTCCATGTATCCTGAGGTGTAAGTGATGCGCCCTTCAAAAGCTAGAAGTTGAGAATGGTCTGTCTGTCTTTGGATCTCTTATTCCTGAGCAATCCTGGGGAAAAAGGTCCATTGGTACAAAGCTGAAAGTGGTCCCTAGATTACAAATTGAGTATTCCTGAACTACATCAGATTTGGTTGATCTTGAGTGAGCTTATATACATTGACATTTTGATCTATGATGTTGAAATGACTTCAGATTAAAACATTTCTTTGGTATTCCTCTGTGATCTCATTTTTGGCTCTATACTAAATTTACCAAATACCATTATCATGCTAAGTAAAATTACGAAAAAAATGCTGTAGATAGAGAGGACTTGGATCAGTGTTTTCTGAAAATCAACATCATGTTTGTACCTGTAAACTGTTGGATTTTTAAGTTTTATATTAGAAGTTTCTAAATTGTTATTATAAGGTGTAATAAGCTCAATAACTTTTCCTTGATGACTGTGGCTAGTAGGATCATGTTATAAGCCAAGGTGAAAACATTTGAAATACCAATTGGCAAATTGTTCCATGACTTTGAGAATGAAGCCTCCCCTTTTCCATCTAGCCTTGCCTTTTGTTCATGATGCCTTAAGATAAAACGACTTAGGACTGAGCAGTGAACTGTAAGTCTAACTATGGGAGCAGGAAATTTCTGAAATCAAGACAAAATTACAGAGCTGCTTATATTTCAGTCTTTCTAAATTATTAGGTGCATTAGAATCTAGCTCTCATGCAAAAATCTTTAGAAAACAATACGTAAGTAAAATAGTTGGCAGGAGAACGAAATCTATTTTTGCTTTGCTTACATAAAATATGCCTAGGTTCCAAAATACTCTTAACATGAAAAAAATAGATATCCACAAGTAGTTAAAAATGGATATGATCCATGTACATCGCTGTTTGAATTTACATAATGACTTCTCAATTTCTAGTATGTGGGGCCTCTGGAGGGCATCTGGTCCAACCCCTCTACTCAGGCAGGGTCACCTAAACTATACTGCCCAGAATCTTGTCCAGATGGCTTTTGAATACCTCCAAGGATGGTGACTCCACAACATCCCTGGGCAACCCGTGCAAGGGCTTGGTCACCCTCACAGTGAAAAAGTGTTTCCTGATGTCAGAGGGAACCTCCTGTGTTTCAGTTTGTGCCCATTGCTTCTGGTCCTGGCACTGGGCACCACCGGAAAAAGCCTGGCTCGATCCTCTTTGTACCCTCCTTTCAGGTGTTTATGTCCATTGATAAGATTCCCCTGAGCCTTCTCCTCTCCAGGCTGAACATTCCCAGCTCTCTCAGCCTTTCCTCATCAGCCCCTTCATCATCTCCCTGACCCTTTGTTGGACTTCCTCTAGCACATCCATCTCTCTTGTGTACTGGGGAGCCTAGACCTGGACACAATACTCAAGTTGTTGCCTCAGTAGTGCTGAGTAGAGGGGTACGATCACCTCTTTCCACCTGCTGGCAATGCTGCTCCTAATGCAGCCCAGGATACTCTTAGCCGTCTTTGCAGCAAGGGCACATTACTAGCTAATGTTGGTCTTCATGTCTACCAGGACCCCCACATCTTTCTCTGCAAAGCTGCTGGTTGGCCCCCAGCCCGGGTTTGTTCCTCCCCAGCTGCAGGACTCTGTGCTTCACCCTCTTGAACTTCATGAAGTTCCTGTCAGCCCATTTCTCCAGCCTGTAGAGGTCCCTCTGGATGGCAGCATGACCCTCTGGTGTATCAGCTACTCCTTCCTGTTTTGTGTCATCTGCAGATTTGCTGAGGGTCCAGTCTGCCCTGTCATCCAGATCACTGATGAAGGTATTGAACAGGATTGGACCCAGTACTGACCCATGGGGTACACCACTAAATACTGGCCTCCAACTAGATTTCAGGGCCCCAATCACCACCTTCTGGACCAGGCCATCCAGCCAGTTTTCAGTCTGCCTTGCTATCTGCTCACCCAGCCTTGATATCTGCTCACCCATTCCATACTTCATCAGCTTCTATATGAGGATTGTATAGAAGACAATGTCAAAAGACAATATCCACTGCTCTCCCCTCATCTATGAAGCCAGTCATTTCGTTGTAGAAGGCTATCAGGGTGGTCGGGCATGACTTCCTCTTTGTGAATCCATACTCACTGTTCCTGGTCACCTTCTCTTGTCTTTCATGTGCCTGGAGGAAATGGTTTCCAGATTTGTTCCGTAACCCTCCCAGGGGTTGAGATGATCTTTCAAAGATTATCAGGAGCCTTGAAATTTCATGAATGGGTAATTACCCACAGTAAGACAACAAAGTTAGTGGACAAACTGAGCAAGAACAACCAAAAGCAGCATTGCTGTAGAAGTGAGACTTTTGGAATTAAATGACACAAATCTCCTTTTGATAGAATCTGGAATGTAATTGAATCTCTGGCAAAGAAAGATAGCGTCTTTAGTTTGAAACCCTCCTGTTTCTAGGTTATAAACTCAGTAGAAACACTCTAATGAAATGCCATTGCAGTATGTTTGTTATCTGTTTGGCTAATGTGTCTTTAGAGCACAATGTATGCCACTAAGGAAATGCATGTAATAGTTTCTGTGCTCGTGCACAGGGTCTGTTGTACTTTGAGCAGGGTTATGGTTGCATCTGTTTCTTCTGATGTAGGAGTGTGTGTGTAATGTACACATATGCATATGTGCATACATGTGTATTTTAAAATGTATGCATAAAATACTATGAAAAGGATAAGGTGGTCTTTCACACACATATATACACCCCATTTATATATTTATAAACGTATAAATATCTTTTCTTTCTCCAAAAGCGGAAAATCCACTATATTAGTCTTTCTCAGCCTTTGTGCTTTTTCTAAAGGAAGAAACATAACTTTCTATGTTACCTTTATATCAGACGCTGCTATGCTAGGAAGATTGTCAGGACCCTTCTATTGTCATTCATGATGCGGTGTGTATACTTAAGTCACATGCTGGTTGTACAGCCATAACGCTATACGCTGCTTACACATTCTTTCCAAGCATGCATACTCAACCCACATCGCGTACACCTTTGGAGGTGTAGCAAGTAATTTTTGTGTCCTTTAAGTTTAGCTAAAACTTTTAAAAATGCCTTGTTATGCTAATAAAACCTCTGCAGCACTTGGACCATGTTTATGAAGTTATTTTTAATTGTGAAGAAAATGAGAACGATTTCTTTTATTCTCTTCTGACAGATACACCACGTGTCATTTGGATTCTATGTTCCTATTACTTGTACAGCCAGCCTTGGGTGAACATAGTGAAAGGATAGGCAGCAATCTAGGATGACATGAATTCAAGACGACAGTGAAAATTAAAGGTTTGGGTTTCTGACAGGCATCTTCTGAATCTTGCTGAAGTAATGTAAGATGTTACTGCCTCTGAAAGAGATGGTACCAACTCTTACCAACTGTTACTCTGCTCTAACTAGAGACTACCAGTTCCCTAGCAGACTAGCGGAACATTAGTCATAGAATTGCAGAACAGCCCAGGTTGGAATGGACCTCAAAAGATCATCAGGTCCAACCTTTAATGGGAAAGGGACCTAGAGGAGATTATCCAGCACCCTGTCCAATCGCATCTTGAAAACCTTCATCCATGGGGTCTCTGCCACGTCCCTGGGCAGGGTGTTCCAGTGACTGACTGTTCTCAAACAATCTCTTAACCGCATAGCGGCTTGTACCGGCACCTTCAGTGGTGAATAAAGTGCTATACTAGAGTGTGAATGGGGGTGGCAGAGAGATGAGCAAGGGTTCCCTCCTGCTGCTCTGATGGTGGCAGGAGGCTGGGTCAGATGGCTGTGAGCAGTGGTGTCTGAAACTGCTGACAGGCAGGTGCTGGGAGGGCCTGTGTCAGTGCCCTCAGAACCCTCTTCTATTAAGGTTGCAGTTTTTTCTCGTTTCAGGCAACAAAACTGCAGCCCATGTGTCATCCTTATTTTTAAAAAAGCTTCTACTATTCTACTATGTTTTAATTTTACATGTAGTTGTGGTGGTTTGACCCTGGCTGGATGCCAGGGGCCCACCAAAGCTGCTCTATCACTCCCCTCTAACCAGACAGAGGAGAGAAGGGTAAATCAAAGGGCTCATGGGTTGAGATAAGGACAGGGAGAAACCATTTTATCAGTTACCATCATGGGCAAAACAGACTCAACTTGAAAAAATAATTAATTTATTATCAATCAAAATCAGAGAAGGAGAGGAGAAAAACTGCTAGATCTTAAAAACCTTCCCCCCACCTCTCCCTTCTTTCTGGGCTCAACTTCACTCCCAGTTTCTCTACCTACTCCGCCCAGCGGCCCAGGGGGATGGGAATGGGGGTTGAGGTCAGTTCATCACACGTTGTCTCTTCCACTTCTTCATCCTAGGGGGAAGACTCTTCCCCTGCTCACACATGGGGTCCCTCTCACGGGAGACAGTCCTCCACGAACTTCTCCAACGTGAGTCCTTCCCACAGGCTACAGTTCTTCACAAACTGCTCCAGCATGGGCCCATAACTTCCACAGGGTGCAGTCCCTCAGGAGCAGACTGCTCCAGTGCTGGGTCCCTGCGGGGTCACAAGTTCTGCCGGCAAACTTGCTTTGGTGTGGGCTCCTCCCCCCACGGGTCTGCAATGGCTTGCCAGGAACCTGATCTGGCACAGGCTTCCCATGGAGTCACAGTCTCCTCCCTTTGGGCATCCACCCGTTCCGGTGTGGGGTCCTCCACGGGCTACAGGTGGATATCTGCTCCCCCATGGGCCTCCCTGGGCTGCAGGGTCACAGCCTGCCTCACCATGGTCTTCACCACAGGCTGCAGGGGAATCTTTGCTCCGGCAC
>NW_009258892.1:490601-508757 GCF_000687185.1 Egretta garzetta
TCGGACACAGGGAAAACTTCTAGCAGCTTCTCACAGAAGCCACCCCTGTAGCCCCCTCACTACCAAGACCTTGCCACAGAAACCCAATACAGTAGTTTAGTTGTATTTATCTTTTTGTTACCAATATAGTGCATAAAGAAACAGAGTCAGTGTTGATAGTCACCTTGGTTTTAAAATAGAGAGGATTTTTTATACTTATTTTTAGATAGTGGTTTTGTGGGGTTTTTTTCCTACTTTAAGATCATAGAATCATCATAGAATGTTTTGGGTTGGAAGGGACTTCTAAAGGCATCTAGTCCAACCCCTCCTGCAGTGAGCAGGGACATCTTCAACTGGATCAGATTGCTCAGAGCCCTGTCCAGCCTGGCCTTGAATGTTTCCAGGGATCGGGCATCTACCACCTCTCTGGGCAACCTGTTCCAGTGTTTCATCACATTCGTTGTAAAAAAAAAAAAAAAAAAAAAAAAAAAACCCCCCCCAAAACCATCTGATATTAAGGTTTCTATTATTTTTATAGCTATTGTATAAATTACTTTAATGAAAGAATAACGTATTGATGCAAAACTTGTACTCACTCATTTTACCAGGACACTAAAAATTGTAGGAGGCTTAAGGCTTTGTGTGGGACTTTGTGTATTCTTTGTTTGTTTGTTTTAACTGAGTTGTTGAAAGTGTAGTATTGCATTACTGCGGAATAAAACTGGCTTATACTTTTATTGGGGATTGTTTTGCAATCTGATATTCTTATGACATCTGTGGTTCTTCCCCATGTAGTGTCCAAGTTTCATGCTGCTGCTTATTACACAGTCAGTTGCTTATTTTGTTACACGTTCTTTTTATGTAAGATTAAAATCTTGGGTTTGGAATTCTTTTTTTAAAATGTAAGGGGTAAGTAGAGTTATCTGTAACTTAGTGGTAGATAGTAGTAATCCTCTATTTGGAAAAGTACAGGAAATTATCTAGAGCAGCTTGTTTAAGTGTGTGTGTGCATATGCATAACATTTACCTGTATAGACTTGTTTTAGGAATATTTTAGAATACATGTATTGAATAAGAGCAGATTTAAATTTGTGTTTTCAAATCAGCAAGGTTGTCTCAGTAGTACAGTTATTCTTAGGTGATTAGTTTTCCAAGAACTATGCCGACTGTAATGTTGGGAGCACAAAACATGTATGAAACTCACTGCTGATATTTTACTTTTAGGCACTTGCGTATTTTATATTTCCTGACATATCAATAACTTTAAATTCTCTTCCTTTTGTGTATGTATGCATATCTATGCATATATATATTATGGCTAATATCAAGTATATTTTATTTCTCATTTGTGTTTTTGATTTTTTTTAACTCTGGGATGCAATAGTACAATTGTATTCAAGCAAAAACTCTTACCAACAGCATAGTGGGTGCTGTAGGTGGGATAGTGACATTTTCAGTAGTGTGCTTAGTTAACTGCATTTAAACTTTAAAAAAAAAAAAAAAAAAAGTCTTCTTTTGTAAATCACTTGATATGGACAGGATTGTCATTGTTGAAAGACTTTGCCAAAACTAACGTGTGGGTAAATGTCGTAGTATCTTGAGACGATGTCATTTTTGCACAAGCTAATTTATTACTACCTCAAGACATCAGCTTGCACAGCTTTATCATCTATTCTATTACTTTATCTAATAAATTACAGAAGGTTAAAGTTGAAATCTTTGTGACTTCCCAGCACTTGTTTCTGTGAATTAACGTAAGGTGGTTTTTTGCTGTAAGAAAGCAGATCATAAGCATGTATTCAAAATTGAACATATGCTGAAATGCTTTGCTATTTTAGGTCTTGGTTATTTGCTCGTTACCCTCCCCCCCTTTTTTTCTTTTTCTTTTTTTCTTTGAATGCTATCACTGTACTGAATGATCACGAGAACTCATGTTTTCCTCTCCAAACGGGTGCTGTTCAAAAAAAGATGCAGAGAATTAAAAAAAAATAAAGGCTAGCCGGGACCCCCACAAGTTGAGAACTCCTAACATGCTTGCTTTGGTGTTCTTTCTTGTCCATATGGTAGGATGGAAAACATGTTTAATGTATAGCAATTAAGGAAGTCAAAATGGAAAAAAAAAATCCAAAGGTACTCATTACTTACATAGGATTTGCTAAACAAAGCAGCAAAGCTGTCATTCATCATTTTAAGATTAATCACAAGTTGATGTGGTAACAATTTTGTTTCTGTGCATAGCTTTAAATCACTGGCATAATTAAAACAGGGCTGAATTTGGGCAACAGCTTTATTAAAATTAGTACCTTATTAAAATTACTTTTAATTAATCATAAGGAATTAATATATGTTCAGCCTATTTACATTTTTTTCCATATTAAAAAAATGCTATCATATAGCTCATACTATAAATTTTAGTCTAATCAGAAATAACCTTTGGATTCTTTAAGAAAATCTGTGAATCTGTTTGGCTGTTGAAGCTCAGTAACTTTGGAGAAGAAAATATTTGGAAATACTACCGTTCTACAGAGAAATTTAATTTTATTATGTAACAAGGAAAGAAATTAAACATATCACAAGGCAGTTGGAGATCTTTTGTTTAAAAAAAAAAAGCTTAACATGAACAAAGTAACAGTGATGTACTGAGCATCTACACTATGTTTTGTTTGTAGTTGTCACACTGATATAAACTGTGTGCTGTTTGAGAACACAGATGTGTTTATAATGATGCTAGAATTAACAGATTGACAAGAAATTGTGAGTATGGGAAAGAAAATAGTTTTCCCTAATTTCTCCTCTCCCCTTGTAAAATTTTTGCTGTGTATTGACTGTATAATTATTTCTGTAGCACGTGGAGTATTCCAGTTGCAAGGACATAATCCGCAGCTGTTTGGAGTACTAATGTAAAAACAAATATTTACAAATCTTAATCCCATTTTTCTTTAAGGACCACTACACCGGGAGAGACTAAACTTTTAGCTTCTGAAGTCTATGATATCCTTCAGTCTTCCAACATGTCAGACATGGACAATGTGAATGAGATGAATTATCGTCGAAGGAAAGCGCAGTTTTTCCTTGGCAGCACAAATAAGCGTGCCAAGACTGTGGTTTTACATATAGATGGCCTTGATGATTCGGTAAGGAAACCTTCAGCATTTATGTAAATAAGGCATGCTGTACTGAGATGTATTTTGCCTACAGAAATAATGTGTTCAGGCTACTTGTGTGGCATCATCGATTGCCAGCAATTTCTGTATTTTGAATCACAAGGTATGTATAAAATCTTGCATAAATTGAGCTTACTTAGAATATCTGTAGATGTTTTAAGACCGTTTCCTTGATGGCTTTCTATTTACTCTAAAAAAACCCTATTCTGTTTCCACCTCCTAATTTTCTTTCCTTTTTCAAGAAAGAATGGAATAAACGAGGTACCTTCAGCAGTTTCACTTAAGGATATCTTGTGATTGTATTGGTGTATTAAACTGGAAAAAAGTTTCCTTTTAGTTATGAGGCATTTCAGGCACTTTTTTTTTTTTTAACTACTCTTAATTTAGAAATGCTGTATTTTCTTTGAGCTGTTTTTGCTACATCTTTTCATTGTCTGTGAGATCTTTTCTACTGTAGTGACCAGAATGGCATTTGAGTTAATGAGGTCTCACTGAGTCTTTATGTAATGTCAGAATAACTTGTACGGATTTATCTACCATACCCCTGTAGATAACACCCCAGGGCCATGTTTGCCTTTTTACGGCTGCCAAACAGCATGTAGACTGTTTAAGCATGTTATCCACAAGTGCCCTCCGGACTCTGTATCTTCAGTTTTGTACCCATTTTAAATGATCAAACCTGATCCTTTGCTTTGTTGCTTTACGTTTTGCCAAGTAAGCGTGTCCACAGGCCCAGTTTGTCAACAGCATGCTGGTCGTACTGTTTTCATAAGACCAGAGTTAATTCCTTTAGAAATAACATGCTGCTCTAGCTCACTTTATACAAAGTGAATATTTTTTACAGTTTTGTCCTTCTAGCACTTGCTCTGTCTAGAAAGGCAGTGCTTTGTCAACACCATTGGGTTTTGTACTCTGAAGGTTTTTTTTAATTCAGTCTGATCTGTTGTCTCCTGTTAAGTTTGTTTTGGTTTGGTTTTAAGATTGTAGTTGATTTGTTCACAGGTATCTCCAAGCAAGAAATGTAATCCACTTCTACTTTGCAAGTTTAGATATTCTGGCTATAGTCTGATTCTATCTTAAAAGTGTTTCTTTGTGTTCTTCGACAAATGGAATTTAGCAAGATTTGTGGAACTTCTCTCTTACATGGTGAGGCAAAGGCATTCTGAAAAAATGTAGGATATTTAGATACTCAGCTCCAGAGAGCAAAGCTGCAGGCTTCTGTAGTTGCCTAGAGCATGCCAGCATGTTTTCTTAGCTCACTGTTGAAGAAAAGAAAAATCTGACAGTGCGCTGGCTGGAGATGACGAGGGCACACAGCTCTGTATTTCATCAGATGATTAAAGAAAGGTTAGTGATACTCCAGGTGCCCACCCTGCAGTTAAGCATCCCTATAATGCTGTTTTAAATATCAGGATAAGTTGAGACTGGGAGAATGATGACACGAACAATAAAAGCAACTTAGTTTCATTCAACAGTTTATTCCCAACTTAACTAGCAGAGAATATCAGATGGCACGTATGAGTGGTAGAAGGCATAATAAGTAAACGCAGGGCTGTAAATACTGCGTTCTCAGTTTACCTGAGTTTTGTCATTCAGATTTGAAACAAGAAGGTGCTGTTAGGAATGATTGCAAATCCTACAAATGCTTGTGGATTTTGAAACCTCAAATAGTAGATATTGATTATTTCGGGAGGAAAGGAGGGGAAAGGTCAGTTGTTTATTGTGGGATCAGATGTTTTTATTTTAACAGCTAATTATCAAACTGGAGGATAAGCTTTAAAAAAAGGAAAAAATGAAGCAGTATATTTTAGTAGTATTTATTAGGGTATGGTAATCAGCGTTCGGTAGTCTAGCAGGACTACTTGCTAGACAACAAGGTGTGCAAGAAAATATGCTAAATTTCACCTGTCCTACTCTGTACCTGTCCTACCTTGTGCCCATGCTTCAGGAGTACCGTGCATAAAGATGTCTAGATGTGCATTGCTGGGGTTTGTGCCTAATTGCTGTAGTTAGATATACTTTGCAAAAGACGTTTGTGCAGCAAGGCCGGTGGCTGCCAAGCTTCCAGTTTTTTAGAGAGTCTGTACGGACCATGGTAAGTTTTGTCTTTAAGAAGTGATTCACCAGTTGTTTGATCACTGAAAGCCTCATTTCAAATTAAACTGAGGTGCCTATGACTTAACCCGGGATCTCAGAGTAAAAAGCCAAATTCTGTCACAGAATTGCTATACACTCATGTAAGCATAAATTATTTATTTAGGCTACTGAACTGTGAATGTGTTCCTGCTTGTGTCCAAAAGTAGTTTTGACTTTCACCCATGCAAGGCAGCCTATCATCTTTGCATCAAATATTTCCTGTGTATGAGAAATGTATCCTATCCAGCAATGTTATTTTTTTTAACCGTTGAAAAAATTATTTCAATACATAATCTCACACAAATGAATTGTTCCAATATATATGCTAAACTGCTAAAATAAAAAAACCCCATGCTTTAGTTAGTTCTTCCAGATATTAAAAGACTGTAATTTACCTGTCGTGCATGCAACTATCCCAAGTAGTGACCAGTAATTATTTTAATAGCTAATATAAATATGCTTTGAAATAGCTTATTATTTAAAACCTTGCAGAAACTTGCAGTAGAAGCTAAATACATCATTATTTTGAACCTGCGTAAGGTTGTCAGTTTATTTCTGGTTCAGTGTTATCTTTTCTTTTTTCCCCTTCTGCGCTAGCAGGCTCTCCAAGTGTATTTTAATCCTTTTTGTTACAACCATCTTGTGCAAATATAAAAAAGGGAAAAAAAAAAATAGAACATTCTAAGATAATGTAGAACAGATGCAACTAGTACAGGTCAATGTAATGTTACAGCACAGTAGGCGATGTTACTTGTTTTAAACATAACATTCCGTGGGTTATCAACCAAATATTTTCCCTTTGAAATAAGAATTAAGCTTATGCTGTGCAGTGATGTCCGTGAGCTGCCACAGATGAAGCAGCTGAAAGATACAACAGCTGCTTTGATGCATTCAGTCAGTATGGAGGCAAGGTGTCTGATAAATAGCAACTTAAACACTAACTACTCATCAATGAGCACTTCAGTCAATCAGAACTTAACCAGAGGGGACTGTTTAGCTGATCATACGGAGAAAAACATTCTTTGCTTTTCAGCACTTTTCTCTAATTATTTACAGTTGATTCCATCCTTCTTTGACTTCTAAAGTGTAAGCAATTTTTTTCTTTTGTGTGGCAAGAGAGTCTAATATTTGTGCACTAAAATGTAAGTCATAGTTTTTCTTCTACAAAAATGCTGTCGAGTAACCACCTGCCCTTAGACATACAGGAATTCCTTAACAATTAATTGTTAGCATTTTCACATGGTATATTATGCAACTACTTAGTTGTGGTGGTTTGGGTTTTCTTTTTTTTTTTTTTTTTTTTTTTAGTCTCGAAGGAATCTTTGTGAAGAAGCGTTGCTGAAAATTAAAGGTGTTATTAGTTTTACCTTTCAAATGGCTGTTCAAAGGTGCGTGGTCCGGATTCGCTCAGACTTAAAAGCAGAGGTGAGTGCTCAATAACCCTCCAGATCCTCACGTTACTGCATTCTGTCACACTAAGCTCTTGGGTTTTTTTTTCTGTGTACTTGCAGGCATTGGCAACGGCAATAGCGTCAACCAAAGTCATGAAGGCACAGCAAGTTGTGAAAAGTGAAAGTGGTGAGGAGGTAGGATGTGTACCTTTCTAAATACCAGTTGGTTTAGCTCAGCTGTATCTTTAATACCAGTACTTCTGATGCCAGGCAAAATTTTATAAGTGGGAGTGCTACACATACAGTACAAAGAGAATAAAGGGTATCCTGTGTCAGGATATGTAGCCATAGAACAGTTTTACAGAACTTATTGTTCAGAATAAGGACAAAAGTACCGTCATTGTTTCTCTCCTTAATTATATGAAAAGGATCACAGTGAACTTTTTTTTTTGACACAGTTGCTGAAGTGTGTTTATTTCACAGCTACAGTAAAAGGGCAATGTCGCGTCTTTTTTTCATTTGACATTTTTTCTTCCATGTTAAGCCAAAGCTTTCCCTGTGTGTCTTCTAAGCATAGTAGATTCCAGATATATATAGTAGATCCCATTTATATTCTTGCTGTAGAGGAGGACGGGGAGGAGTCTTACAACATGCATGCCTGTCATCCTGAGTGTGTATGTAAGTGTAACTTTCATTCATTCTTTTAATTTTCAACATCTGACATATTTTTAATCTGTTGTGTTCTGTCAGATGCTGGTTCCGTTCCAAGATACTCCAGTGGAAGTAGAGCAGAACACAGATCTACCTGAATATTTACCGGAAGACGAAAGCCCTACAAAGGAACAGGACAAAGCAGTGTCTCGTGTTGGGTCACACCCAGAAGGTGCAGCAAGCTGGCTCAGCACGGCAGCAAACTTTCTATCAAGATCTTTCTACTGGTGACTTGTATTTGGCGTTAAAAGACTGAGTGAATGAACCAACAGGGGGGCCAGTTTTCCATTGGTGTGGTGAACTGCCAAGTGCAATTTGCAATAAATTATCACAAAAATTTTAGATTAAGCAAATGTATGCTGCATTTTACATTTTATCGGACGTTTAGCCTGATAGGGCAGGGGTCAAAGGACAGAGGCCTCCAATCAAATTGTTCTTTCATTTGTTTTTCATGTGGATTTTATTGCTTCACTTTTTAAAAATGGGTCCACTGTTATATACCAAATGTTTATGCATATAGAGCTTTAAGTTTGACTTCACATGAAACACATGATAGGGAGAATCCATTTAACTCAAGTCTCAGGGCCTCTGTGAAAGAAAATTCTTAATAGCTCTAGCTGTGCATTAAATAAAATGCCCCTTTTATTTCTGCACACCTTTGGACTAGTGTTATTTTGTTTCATTTTCTAGATTTTGACTCCAGAGAAAAATACAGTCTGCCTCTTTTTTTGCCTTTATTTTTGCCAACCATGTTCACAGCATGAGCACGATGTTCCCCTTTTGCTATTAAACTAGAATCACTACAGATTTGAAATTTATAATGTATATTGAATTTTTTCCAGCCTGCCCTTAACCACTGGAGTGCTTGAGATTAAGAAATAGGGGATTGAATAAACACAAATATGTATACATACATTGTACAGTAAATAAACGAGAACATATTTGTAATGATGGGTGTGACTGACTGATGTATATAACTAATGCATACCACTGACGGCTCTTTAGGCTAGCTGGGAAGACTGTAGCAAAAAAAGCTGTGGTCTAATGTAGTGATTGCAGCTCTGTCTGCAGAGAATAGAGGGATGTAGACTATATTTGGTTAAGGAATGGTGTTCACTGTTAGCAAATATTTAATGGTAATGGAAACTTTAAACTTGAAGAGTAAAGCAGAACTGAATGCCTCTTTCGCCACAGTGCCACACTCATCAATTTTGACTTCAACCCTTTTTATTTTTTTTACCTAACAAATCTGATACCTAATTACTGTTTCCTCCCTATGTCTTTCACGAGACTCCCATGAAAGTACATCGGCTTGGATAGGCTTAAAAACGTATGCAACCAGTTGGCTTTATCTTGTTACTTACAGGCAGTATGGGTCTAAAGATGACTTGGTAATTTCTGTGACCAGAAGTGATGATAAAAGCAAACCTTCTGTAGGTAGAGAATAACATATATCTGAGCTGTTAGTAAACACTGTGTGCCTGAGAGGATTCAAAACACAGTGCTTGAAAACTGCAGTGCCACTGCTTTGTTGCACCAGAGAAATGCAGCTGAGAACTTTAAATAATGTTATAAACCTCATTATACAATGCTTTTTTGTGGTAATGTATTTGCTATGATATGAATTATATTTACCAGTTGAAGACTCAAAAAAAAAAAAAAATTAACGCATCAAAGTTATTCCCCTGTGCCTATGCACAAGGAATAAAAAAAAAAAAAATTCACAGGCTGTCATACTACTACAGAAATGCTGAGGAAATGATAATGTAAAATAATAATGCAGGTCAGAGTTCACCCACCCAAGTTAATTGTCATACTAGGATAAAAGAGAAACAAAAGCTTGTTGGCAGACTAGATGTCTCATGTTTTTTAATATATCTAGTTTATTTTTGATTCAGGTTTACACGCACAGATTGAAAATACAGGCTTTTCAGGGCATGTATTGCTTTAAATATGTAATACTACTCATATTGCTGTCTAGAATGTTACAGTACCAAATGTGTTTGAAAAGTCCTCTGTTCTATAGCCATGAATGCAGAGTTTTATTTGTCTGCATTAACATCTGTTTGCATTTGCATTACTGCACATCTGTTTACTAAAAGACTACACCCTTTGGATATTAATGGTTCGATACCAGTAGGTATTACAGTTTGTTTGTGCGTTCGGTCTGTAGGTGTGCTTTTATGACAGTATTGCAGCTCTTGTAGAACAGTTTAAGGCATCTGTAAAAGTTTTTGAAATATATTGTAAAATAATAAAGGATAATATAACTAAACAAAGTATGACTGGTGCCTTTTTAAATGTCAAAACAAAGGCTGGTGACTTTTTAAATGTTCTGACATTCTTTTAAGATATTTGTGGTTTTACAAGTACATCTTAAGGACATTGTCTCAAATTCATTCTTAGGGGTTTTTTGCTTTTTTTTCGTAACGGATGCTATGTCATATTTCATTAGGGAAATTAAAAAGAATCAACATTCCCGGAGAAGCCTCTTATTTTTAAAAAGTAAAAAAAAAAAAAAAAAAAAGCACAGTCATTCATTTTATGCTTGCATTTTTTCAGAGGCCAGATTAAGGATGAGAAAGCCCTTTGACCTAAGGAGATGACAAAAAAAAACCGCTGCAAAACTAGAGGCTTCCAAAAAGAAGCTGAACTGGGAGGCAGGGCACTGGTATTGCATTGCAGTAGTTGCAAAGTACTTGGTTGCCAACGAAGCCACCGCATGCATCATGGTTTAAGCTCCTGAATTGCTCTAGGGTTATAGCCTTGTACAGCATAATAGAATAATCACTACCATGTTTCTTCATAATAAGAGTAAACGCTGATGGGGTAGGTAGAGGCAAAATTGAGGCTTGTAACTGTGCCTCTGTGAACAGCTGTCAAAGCACTGCAAGCATTCTGCAGTATTGTGAAATACAATATACTCTAGCTTTCCCGCTCCACAATCACCTATGGCTTATTTCGTACAAAAATAGCTGATGTTGCCGAGTTTTGCCACAGGCTGTGTAAGCTGATGGGGAGAGTACTGCGTGGGGCTAATTCAGAAGAAAACATTGAAGACCTAGGCAGATGCAAGCTGGCAGGTGTGAAGTACTCCTGTAACTGCCTGCAATGTAAAATAAAATGTGGGTGCTCCTTTTTTTGCCTGTGAACAATGCTCCAGCTGTCAACTAGCGGAGTTTAAAAACATCCCTAATAAAAATTAGCAGCAGCGTTTCTTGCTGTGTTCGGTTTGCAGAAGGCTGGACTATATCATCTTTCCTGTTTCTTCATCTGTACCTCATTATTCTGAGCTCCTAAAATGCAAACAAATCTATGTGTTCAAATTAAGGATTGAAAATAAATGAAGATAGAGAGGAGAATAACCTCTCAACCCATCTCAGATTCTGATTGTAATTCTTCAGGAAAAGTTGAGAGCATGTGATTTGGCGAAAGGGGGTGAGCGGCGGGGTCACTGGAGACTTCTTCAGTGAGGTACGGCATCTAATTAGCCTCAGGGGTGAGACCGGCTGTTAAGATTCCTGCTCTAAAGCTTTATATTAAGCTGTTGCAAAAAAAAAAAATAAAAATTGTCCTATTCCTTGTAGCTTACGCAGAGCAGGCAAATGCTCTACTTGTTTAGCCTGCTTTACGTGCTAGGTTTTGAATAGGGTTGAAAAAAGCTGATTTAAATTTGCAGTACTTTGCACATACATTGGTTAAAACATGGAGAGCAAGATCTACTTCTGTAAGCTGATGCATGTGCTGCAGCAGAACTTTAATTGCTTTAAAATGTCTTCACGTTCTTGTTCATTTATGTGCGTGTTGCACCAGGCTTGTTAGTGACTGGAAGAGTTAGAGCTTCCCCTGTGGAATAAATTAAAATCCATTAAAGCAGTTAAAGTTGTCTGGCGATACAAAAACATCTCAGAGGAGATGTGCGCTCTCACCATATTTTTGTGCCAGTTGTGGTAGAGGTTGTTCATTGCATGAGTATCTGAAGGCTGCTGGCTGGATCAAGTTCCCAGCAGCTCGGTCTCTTCATGATGTGAAGACTGCATGGAACTTGGTAGCCAAATAATTTCCAGCAGCTCCCCTGTGTTTAATACTTGCCCAGTGCCTGCAGTTCAGGTCAGCCGGTGCTGCCTGTGCTCATCTGACCAGCATTTCTAAGGAGCAGAGTAACATCAGAACTAGAACCAAACTTCTCATGTGAAAAGCACTCCTATGCCAGCAGTGTGTGGCAAAATGTTTGTTTGGCATGAAAAGGATCTTTTAAGTAGCAGATAATGAAAAAGTGAATACCACAAACCTACCGTGTGACAGGATTGTTGCTTTCATTTCCTATCAGAGCACCGAGTTAAGCAGAAATACTGAGAGTAAGGGAGTGCTGCTGGTTAGAAGTAATGCCGTGCTGTTTCATACCTCTTCTCGTTGAGGGCCTTCAGGGATGTGGGCACACTAACCCACTGGTGCAGGGAATTGCCGTGTCAGCCTCCCCGCGGGAACTGCCCCTCTGGATGTTTGCTCGTGAAAGGGGAGAGTGAACTACCACACAAGCGTGCGGGGAGCTAGTGGGGAGCAGCTGGCACTCTGTTCACACCTCGCATCCCATGGAAACGTGAACATCCCTAACACAAGGTCTTCATGGAAGGTGTTTTTCTACTAGCCTCATCTTATGGACTGCATAACTGAGTCTGTTTACCCAGATTGCTCAGGAATCCTGGGAAGTGCAAAATGTTGGGAGCTGTCTCTGTTCATGCTTCATCCCAACCATAAGCTGAACTGCCCTTCGTTTTAAGAGAGGCCTTTGCACTCTGTGAACTCTGGCCTGGAGTAGAAAAGTCAAACTTGTCATAAGCAACTTCCCTCATTGAGTTACACGTAGGATTGCATCGCGAGCCAGGCATGGTTGAAAGCCCATTTTCTTCTCAAAATAGTCCCTATTGATTTGTTGAAGTTCTAGGTACGGAAGGACTTTTGGTAACAAACACCCTTTCTAGTTGGTTTTGCCAAAAATATTTTGCTATCTTGGCATATGTTATGGTATATTTCAAAAGCTTTGCTGATTTATTTCAGCAGTGCTACGTGCAATACATGCCCGAGGCGTTTGCTGTCTTCACATATGTTAAAGCATCACCCCGACAGTGGTGTTTACGCCCTTTCTGGCAATTAATGTCATTAGTGGTTCTCTATCCCTGAAGGCTTCTCTAAGAAGGTGTGATCTCCTTTATAGACTCCCCATATATGCACCATCATATAGCTGATACGAGCATGATTGTTCTTTTTAGTTACTTTTCAGGAGCACATTTTAGTTAAATGCCCCTTCTCCCCCTGGATCACAGGTTGAAAATGACAGCACAAGAAGACATCGCGTTTGTCGTCTGCCCTTTTGGCCATGCTTCCTTCACTGGGGGAGGACCCAGGGTGCATTGGTTTGTATTAAACTTTGAAGGGCAGGTAGAAGATCCCACATGGAGACTCCTTTTTTGGGGAAGAGTGGGAGGGAGGGGAGGGAAGCTGGCAGCCAGTTCCCAGAGAAAGAGGCTTTCCATTTGGCAAAGGGCTGCTCCTCCTGGCCAGAGGAACAGTATTAATTTAACATTACCTGAGACTGTCTAAAGGTGATGGTTTAATTTGTATTATTGCAAGACTAATTTTTTTCTGAATAAAAACTTGAACTACCATAATAGATTTTTGATTATAAAACCCTAGTATGGAATTCCCACATTCAATATTGACAAAGCCATTCGCCTTCATTATCTCGGTATAAAACTAAAAGCTTATACGTTGTCCTTGGTTTTCATGGCTTTGCCTCCTTTGCTACAACAAATATGTGCTGTAATGTTTTAGCAAATAACCATTATTGTTTATACACTGTAATTCAGTGGGATGTAGTAAATGGCATGTTTTAAGGAGTCTATTTCTTTGCATATAAAATACCTGTAAAGCTTACTGAAGGTGAAGAGTGGCTACTACTTAGCTCTCAATTGTTGGCTACATTACTGAAACGATGAAGATATATCACCCACTATAATAGGGAAATAGCAGCCATTTAACATAGTTGAGCATTAACTCTGTCATTTAGGCTGCTGAAGCAATCTTATTATTATAGTCAATGTAGCTGGTTTTGTTTCTCCATATGTGTAGATGTTCTGGTGTATAAAATGCATTGCTGTTTGTAACAGTAAATTACATGTGCTGGAAGCATACCCTTGCTATTTAAATGAAGTTATATCCGGACCCTTCAACAGAGTAAGCAAAGATAATAAATAATGACTGGGTTTGAAATCGCTTTCACTGTAGTGGTTTCAACAATGAAAATGCTCTGTGCCACCCTGCAAAATTTTGTTCTAAGAAAAAAAAATTGTGCTTTTGTATATAAGCCTTCACTGTGAAAACAGCTTATTGAAACATGACGTTGCAGTGCTTATTACTGGAGGTGCATGTTACCCATTTCAAAGCTAGGACCCTGTAAATGAAAGCTGGTGATGGGTAGTCTTTCACCTGGGATGACTCAAACATAGTCACCTCTTTAATATTATGTTTGCAGTTTATATTTGTGTGTCTGGGGTAGATGAGTTGAGAATGTCACATTGTGACTCTCAGTGGTGGTATATAATGAACCCAGATGCAGGTATCACTGGTGCTGTAGCTAAACAGCCAGGTACAATTCAATCAGGGTCTATATATTACGAAAGGGCAATGGTAGTTATTAGAGAAAACCCCCTAAAGTATCTTTAGAACTTTTAAAAATTGTAACATATCTAAATTTGAAAATCAATGCTTTAATGAGTCTGTTCATAATACACAAGATACTACATAAGGAAGCATGATGCTGACCTCTCTGTAGAGTGGCTTGACATCTGGTAAACCACAGTAAGACCTAGACCTGAGTTGTACTCGTGAAGATCCTTAATGTGTAAAAGCTACCTGCATTTAAATGAGTTGGAGTAGGAAGAAGAGAAGAAAAAAACCTAATGCCACAAAATGAAGTGAAAGCTCGAATGTAGCCCAGCCCTCCCTGGTCCTTTTCTGCCCCTTGTCCGACACCATCAGCACCAGACTGCAGCAGGGCCTGTAAACCGAGAGATGTGAGGAGGAGTGGACCCTTTGCTCATGGGAGACTATAATTAAGTGAAAAAAGGTGGGGCCCACAGGTGTCATTCCCATCAGCTCCACAGCAATTAATACTTGAATATTCCAGTAATGATAGCTCATAAAGACCCAAATCCTGAAAATGGGCCTTTGCCTTTAGAAGGCCCTCTTTGGTCAGCCAAGGTGTTAGAGCTCCAAGAACAGTATTTCTCCTGCAAGACTGATGTGCTACTATTCTGGCTAAACAACACTATGGTTGTCTTTGTGTTTGACTTGTTAGATAGTCAGCCACCACGGGGGGAGAACAGAGAAGGCTGTCTTTAAAGACTGGTGAAACACTGGAACAGGTTGCCCAGAGAGGTGGTAGATGCCCGATCCCTGGAAACATTCAAGGTCAGGTTGGATGGAGCTCTGAGCAATGTGATCTACTTGAAGATGCCTTTAAAGGTCCCTTCCAATCCAAACTATTCCATGATTCTCTGATTCTAAACAAATTCTCCATTTGGAGAGCTGTAAGGATACTCAAGTCTGGCCTTCACCTGTGTGCCCACCTCTGAAAAGCTTTGTGCTTAAGTGCCACAGGTGTGTTTACTTGAGGATGGGAACACCCAAACCCAAAGCGCCCTGCAAAAAAAGTCCTGAGCCAGCTCTCTGCGCCCTGCGAGTGCCTATGAAAGGCTTCCTCAGGAAGCAACCTCCTCACTTAGCCAAATGGAGCAACAGAAAAGCTGTGGCTGAAGCAATTCTGGGCCTATGGCAGCTGCTGAGTGATGATTTTGGGATCACCTAAGTGGATGGTAACAAGTAGCCAGCAAACTTTCAATATGTGGTCCCGGCGACTACACCCCATCTCGAGTACCCACCTACTCCTAGACTGAAACGGCAGCTGGCATCAGCCACTCAACCAATCCAATTTACTTTCAATCACACCATTACTACAACCTCCCTCCTCCATCTGTGTAAACATATGTCTTTGTTAAACACCACCATTTGTACAGGATAAAAATTGTCAATGCTGACAAAAATGCCCCCACATAATGCTGTAGTGATTGCAATGTTGTCCTTAAGCTGATTTTAAAGAAGTCTGCGAGCTGATCAACATCTTCCACTGCTATTAGTGGGAAACTTTCTTTGATAGAAATAAATCTTGTAAAAATGGTTTTATTTTGTCCATGGGTAACATGGTCTCCCTTTTCTAAGACTCAACTCTTATAAGCCATATATTAATTGTTAGTAGCGGTTTGCAGCGCCACAGTAACACCCCAAAGCAATCACTGTTTCACGTGTAATCTTTCCTAATATTAGTGCCTTATCCTGGCAAGAACATAGTTCCCTCATACCTTTCTGGGGCTGACCCTTAAATCTGGCAAGGCAAAGAGTTACAACTCTGAAGAAACCATTTGGTTTTTAGTGATTGCTCCTTGCACCAGCTTTTCTTCAGAAGTGACCACTACTGCCTCTGTACAGTTTTCCCTCTTCTTTTTCCTGGAGTAGAATACAATGCAGCTAGGGCTGTCCTACAGCATAACTGAATCCCACCATAACCAGGGGCCTGCACTCTCCAAACCTGAGCATTTTAAAATTATATAAAGTGGATGGAGGTAGCTGTTTATATAAAGAAAGTGCTAAGCTGCTGTGTGAGACATCAAAATGGAAAACTGAGAACTAAATCTCTCCCTGCTGAGGGGAGAGTGGTTCAGCAAACTAGAGACCCAACCAAAATTGTGCAGTGCTTCTTGCTGGGCCATCCTGTAAAACACTCGTGTGATCAGCACTAAGGCAGGGAAAAACTGGGTTTGGTTTCTGGACCTGAGCTGCTCACTGTTTAAGACCTTAACTCCAGGCGCTTAAAATTAACAGCCCCCTTCACAGAGCTAAATAAATCCAATACTGTTATGTCTGGCCTTCCCATCTTGCTCCAGCATCGATCAGCGCAGAGTGTGAGATCCTTAAGCAAATATGTAGGCGTTTTCTTTTGGGCAAACCTGCTTCCTCTACTGCACACTTTGCTCCTTTCTTTTGCTCTTATTACAACCCGCGTCATGTTGTCGTCATCATTGCACTCCTCCATCCGTTCAGTCCTGGTAACACTAATCATAAAATTGTAGTTAACAAAGTCCCACCATGAACTGGTCTTAGATTCCCCGAGGATTTAAAAACCAATCATTTTGTTTCTTGCTTGTTTTCTCCAGCCATTTAGGTATGGTAGAGTGCAGTTCCAAGCCTTTTTCCCACCCTCTCTGCAGCTGTGAGGATTAGGGTTGTTTGTTTTTTTAATGAAAATGGAGACTTTGTAGCATTGCTTCCCTTACAAATCAGGGCTTTGCAAAAGCAAGCATCAGAAAAACAAAGCAAAGCAAAACAACCAAACCCCATAACAACATTAAACCAGCTTTCCACCCGCTTCCTCACTGGCCCCTTTTTATTCTGGTGATCTTTCTGCTGTTTCATGTTACCTCTTCCTGTTTCCCTGGCTCAGTGGTTTTATGAAGCATTCAGGGTCTTCTGTATCTTTATTCTCCCCCTGCTTTGCTTACCAGAAGCACCTCACTTTTCAACCAGGCAAAGCAAGGTAAGAGGCAGAGAGTTTCTCTCTGCTCTTTTGGGATGCAGTCAAGCAAAGTGCTTACATCAAGTCAGAGGTACCTGACTGAGCAGCACAGCTGTACAGGCCCAGATGCAGAGGGGTCTTGGCAGCAAATCTCACCCTACACATCTTATGAAACGGCAAAAATTTAGTTTCTGAGATGTGAAGATTGTGAAGAGAGGCTGTACCACCCCAATCCTGTATGACTCTGGTATAAACTGGGATCTCAGGAAAACCCTTTAGTCTTTGTTTCAAAGTATTGGTATGTCCCCCTGCCAGGGACCTGGGTGGCTGCTAGTGCAGCCCACCGGCGCTGACAGTGAGGACTCCTGCCTTGTTCTCCAGCAATCCAGGTATCTTCGGTAGTTGCTGAGCTGGCCTTATTCCCCAAGCTGATATTTAGTGGTTTGTGCCTGTTTAAATGTTACGAAGTTTCTACGGAAGGCACTTTTTTTTTGATGGGCTAATCCTGCAGTTCTAACAAAAAGGGGAAAGTCCCACCCTGGCTGTGCGGTGGAGAAAGGGTGCTTTCCTCCTCTGCCAGGCCCCCGCGCCCGCCGCGCTGCCTGGACTCGAGGCGCAAGCTCCGTGTCACCGACCGTGCTTCCACCACCTGCAGGAAGGAGCAAAGGGAAGGTGGGATCGGCCAATTTCCCACATAACCAAGTGCTCGCAGCAACGCCTTCCCCTGATGTGGTTTCACTATGTGTTTCTGATTCAGACCTTTGGAATCCTAACATGACTTATTTCGGGAGGACTTTTAATTGCCTGCCTGGCCACGCAGATCTCCTGCTGTACGAGAAGAAACCCCACTTTCACCCTACCCCAGGCCTTCGTGCTTCTCCCGGCTGCGGCGCTCTGTGCTCGTTCCCATTGCTATTTATTTGGTCCTGCATCAAACATGGAAACCGTAGGCCGGGGCCTTGGCGACGCTCCTAAAAAGACGCTTATTCCCTCCCAGCCAGCAGCCGATACTGCCCGCTCAAAGAAGAGATTTCACCCTTCTGTTGAAAAACCCGCTGCCAATTAAGCACGAAGGCTTGCTAATTAATTCTTACCGAATACGTTCCTATCGTCATTATTGCCCAGAGGCGGGGAGGGAGCCCCCCCG
>NW_009258892.1:509073-524927 GCF_000687185.1 Egretta garzetta
TGTTCTTTTTTTTTTTTTTTTTTTTACACCCCCCCCCCCCCCCCCCCCCCCCCAAGAAAAACTTTCTATGGAAGTGAGTTTTCGTCCCTAACTAAAGACTGCTGCTTATTTTTTTACAATTCGTAACGGCATAGGCAGCGCCACAGACAATCTCAACGACCCATGAAATGGGATTGATAGCGGGGATCGTATGTCCGTGTGTAAATAGCTGCATATTTATGCTCCACCTGCCGCCTGCTTGAGCGGCACAAGTCCTGAGCCCATCTACCTGCCGGCGAGGCAAGCGCGAGCTGACTTCATCTCGGTGTTATCCTGGATGCGGAGGATCCTGGTGTAATTGAAATCAGAATTTAGCCCAGGCTCTTTGCCCCCTTCCAAGGTCATGCCCTGGTTACAGAGTGAGGGCCGTTCCTTTTGTTCCAGCCTCCAGAGCGGCGTTTTTGCGCAGCCCCCCGGCCTTGCCCAGGGGGTTGCAGGTTTGCTCTGTGTAAGCGGCCGCTGAGGCTGGCGCTCTGCCCCCGGGCTTGCGCAGCACACCGCGAGCTCTTCCGCAACAGGTCTTCACCCCATGCCCCCCGCTAAGCTGCCTTTAAAATACAGGAATGTGAGTGATGCCCCTCTTATTCACTTACTTTGCTCTTTCTCATGGTGATACCTATTGGAAGAGAATTCACATAAGTGGGATTTAGCGGGAGGCTCAAAACGGGGTTCCTAAAAAGTGGTCAAGGTTTAGTCTGTGTGTGCTTACTCTTATTTTGGACCGTGTTGTGCCTCATCCAGCAGTGGGGAGCAGGGAGGGCAGCCTGGCTCCGGCCCTTTCCCAGGGAGAGCTGATTCCCCTGCCATGTTGGAGATGGCACTACAAATGCCTCCCTGCTGCTGCGGCTGTGGGGCTGGTCCACGGGTGAGCAGAAGGGTGAGTGGGGCAACAGAGGCGCCAAGGTAAAGGTCTGTACCCTTTAACTATGCTGGTATAAATAAAGTTAGGTCCCAGGTTAATGTGGCCAAAATTTGAGATCCAAGTTGCTTCTTCAGAAAGTGCTGCCCTTGCACATCCTTGGTTTTAGCCTCCAAAAAAAAGAGGACTTAACTGTGAAATTAGAGGAAACTAACCCCACTGTTAGTGACACAATCCATATAGAAGAGGTCCAAAAAGATATTTTAATTTAGAAACCAGAAGAGATGCACTGATCTTTTTCACAGTGCCCTGTATGCATTTTGCTCCAAAAGACAGCAAGCTGAAACAAATACTTTTTCCTCTTGTAGGCCCTATTTAAAATGGTTTTGCTGAAAGATCAGTTGACTTGGTGGATTTGTCTGTAGAAGAGAGAAATGCTATGGGTGTTAGTTCAAAGAGCCCTTCTTGTTACTTGGACTTTCCCAAATAGACAACAGTCTGTTTATAGACTTCCACTCACCACCACCCCCCCAAGTGCACATTCAACAGCCATATCCTATGCAATATATATAAAAAATAAATTTCATCAGACTGCTACAGCAGTAAATGCTTTACTATTCTAGCAGCATGTAGTACACAGGACAGTTGACCATGGTTAGCGTTATTTCCCTCACGGGACTGTTCCAAAGAGAAGTCAGATTGGTGTGTGGGCAGAGCTGCTGACCAAGAAGACTGACCTACAGTAATTTTAGGAATACCTTCTTATGGTCCTGTCTGGCCTGATGTCAGACTTGCTGACCTTGGTTGTAAGGGCAACTGGAGATGTTGGTGTGAAGTCTACCAATGCTTGTAGTGGGATTAAATACCCTTCCCAGGTTTCTAGATGCTTCCCTGGAAAGGGTCTGACACGTATTGCTGGAATGGACTGCTCAAATCTAGGAGTCCCATCACTGAAATAAAAAACAGGGATAGAATTATGCCATGTAAAAGTGGATGACGATACCAAGATTCCATACTGAGAGAAGTAATAAATGAAAGTTGTGGGTGTTACTGACTATGCTACCAAATATTTTGATACCAATTAAAGTGTAGTGCCACTAGAGATGTTTTCATCACAATATGAGACAGAAATACAAATACTGACTCAGAGAATGACAGTGGGGATATGAGCTTGTGCCACAACAGATGTATAACAGCAGAGAAGCATGTATAGCAGAGTGATTCAGAAAAAACAGGCACAGGATTGCGTGTTACAGAGATGACAGAAGTTGAGGTTTCTCATGTGGGGACAGAAAAGATATCTTCTCCCGGCAGTCAGGCAGGGAAGAGAATTCAGTCTCAGCCTTTAGAAATGTCCCATGTGGCAAGGACTCATGGCAAGTCTAGATGGTTGCGATCCAGTGACTTAGGTCGCGTTTCATAGTGCAATACTTGTTTGTTTTGGGTTTTTTAATTTTTTCCCTAGTAAGTTAAACATAGTCATTATATGAAAACCTCCAAGATGCCCTACCCAAAGAAATACACTCTCAGGTATATTGTTCAAAATGGCATTTGCTGTCGGGAGCTCAAGACTTGGAAGGTCTCCTCTGACTTCTGTCCATCTTATATGGACATAATCAAAAGGAAATTGAAGGGGCCTGAACTGAATTTGGCTTCAAATGGACAGGCTTCCAGGGTAGACTGGTAGAGGAAAAAATATGTTCACATCAGCCTCTACGTTGTCCTCTTCCCAGTATACACTGAGCAGTTCAATGCACAAAGACTACTGGTTCTTCATTTATGCCTGTTGCTGTCTTATTAGTAAGATGAAGAAGCAGCAATGGGAACTGAAAACAGGAACAAACTATTGAACGGAGGCATTCAGTGAATCCAGAAGCAAAATGAGCATTTTTTTCATTAATATTTTAGCAAAACTGGATTCTTTCCCCAAATAAAAAAATGCTATAAAATATCATAGATTCAACATCTGCTGGATCGTCGTTAGTTTAAGTGTTATGGTTTGATTTCATGAAATTTTATCAGCAACACTTAAACTGAAGCAAAGAGAGTGCTTTTTCTACAAATATCAACACCTTTGTGCCGTTGAAACTTGGGCGTCTTTGCTGGTGGTCTTTGTGGTACTACTTTAGGATTAACTCTTACTGCTTCTTCTCTCTCTCCATGTAGAAAAGCTGGTTGCTGTGAGCAGTCATTTTTGGTTGGTGATTCCAGGGCTCTGTTCCCTCCTGTACCTGGGGGAAGTCATCATAACGTTTCATGCTTCAGCTCCCACCTGGGCAAATGAAGGCATCGTCATGTTTTCCTCCTGAACATGGAGGTTAATGACATTGTTCAAGACTGGATGCAGCTGCAGTGGGAGCTGGATGGCTCGGTGGATCCTGTGCCATGTGAACTGATGTATGCACACCAAACAGGGAAACATTAGTAGGAGGACGAAGCCCCTTGCAGCAGCGTGGCCACTAAGACCACACATAATAAAATGCGCTCGTACGGCTATGCAGAATCTGTATAAATTCCTCAGACTTGTGTCTGAGAACTTGCTAAGGTTAATCTACAGCATTTTTTGTTTCCTCCCCATATCCCCTCTAATTGGATCAGACTAGCCTTAATCTTCTTTCCGGTTGACCCTAGAGATGATTAGAGACACTAGAGACTTCTAGACCCTTGTCTCTTCAAGAGACTGCAACATTAGAGACTTCTTCTATAGCAAATATGCCTTCATTTATTACCCTAAATAGCTATTTAGTGTCTTAACAGGGACAAGCAAGTGATGATCTTTGCACTGAGGAACACCAATCCCACTGGTGTGATGCTGTACCCTTCACGTTTTGAGCAGAGGAAAAGGAGGATGGTCACATAGCTCTTCAGGTCCGTCAGACATCTAACAGCCTCTCCCTTCTTTTATATCACTGGTATCTTCCCAGCACCAGAAGTTCCAGAAATAGGTTTTTTAAGAAGTTTTGTGAGTTGAGGTAAAACAGATGGGCTGAGATCTGGAGAGGTCAGACCAAACAAAGGTGCTATGGGAGGGCAGGGAGAGAGGGGGACAAGTAGCTACTGCCGTGTTGCTGAAGGTGGCAAAGTCCGTGGAGCAGGGTACCCCAAGTAATGCCAAAGATGACAGAATGAGGCAGCATATCTGTCAAATCCCAGCATTATTAAGTTCAGGAAGGTTTGGTTCAATTAATATACAGGCAGTTGTAACTTGGAGAAATGGGGGTCATTAGTTGCAGGTCGTTCTCTCTAGGCACTCTTAATTACTCCTTTTGCTAACTTTGTGCCTGGATGAAATAAATTCTCGGACTACAAGAGTTTCATTAACCATTTACTGATAAGCTGTCTGACTGCTTGCTTCTCATTCAGCTGGGAGACAATTTGTTTTTCACTGCCTGGCTTGAAACACTGAACAGGTGAGCTCCCTATTTTTTATCAGTATACCACCAGGGGCCTGAAGACCCTTTTTCTCAATTCCTTCTCATCTCAGAGTTGTGACAAATGCTGCTGTGCTGACTGTGCACAGCCAGACATCTCAGGATCAGAGCTCAGGGGCTCACACAGGGACAGGATTTTAAGAAACACTTGATACAGAAAGCAACGCTGGGCTGTCAGTAGGTGGTGTGCCAGCATGAAGTTGAGTAAGGCATAACACACGAGTGAAGCGCTTTAGGTAAAGTGCAGAGTAAAAGTGATCCTGCCTATGAGACTGTAGAAACTCTTCAGTACTCCTTGCAAAAGCAGAAATAGAATTAATGTCCTGGCTGACAAGGTAGCCCATGGAAGTATGTTGTTGTGCGTGTGCATGTGCGGTTTCTAGTGCCGTAATCCAGACCTGATCTGCACGTTAAAGGCTTTCGTGCAGCATTTGCAGATCTCGTAGGCATGCCTCTAATAGGTAGAGCGTTGGACCACTTGGTTGAAGAGTCCTGTGTATGTGTCATAATCACATAAGTTAAATTCAGCTTGCTGCTTGTAGAGCTGTCAGCCCGAATGCTCTTGAAATTAAGCTTTCACAGTTTGCCATCTGGGTCCTGTATGAAGGCAAAAATGTTTCCCATCTCTAGTACCACGTATTAAGAGACAAAAATTGAAGTTTTCTATACACCTGCCAAACCCACATCTTGGTACCAATTATGGTTGAGAGTTATCTTGGAAAAACATCCATATAACAAAATGAATCTTTCTGATAGAGTATTGGATGCATTTAGTTTAGAGTTTCAAGTTATGCGTGACTAGAATTGCATGCTTATTTCCATAACCGTAGTTAAAAGTTTTGATCTCTTTACTCAGTTCTTGTTCAGGCAAGAATCCTGCTCACCTGAGTCCTCTGAAAGGCTAGGATCTTCAGTACTTAACCCTCCAACATTAGGATACATTTGTCACTGAGGTTTAATTCAGGCTTGCTTGGCCCACAGGGGTGATTTTGAGCAACCTTAAGGAAAAATGTAAGGGGACTTTTGTGATTTTTTGACAGGAATGGCCTGCACCTGGTAAAATAATAGCATTTTGTGTTTTTTAAAGAGATGAGATGGTTGGTATGAGTCTAGTTCAAATTGTAAACGTCCTCCTACTTTTAGTTTCCATTTCCATCTACTGTTGACAGTCCTTAGAAAGTCTCATTTTCCTTCTGTATTTGTGCAATGAACAGGCCTGTGTTTGATTTGGTTGTGTCACCAGATCTAACTTCATGAGGTTGCAGGGAGATAAAGTCTCTTCACAGCCATCCAATAATTCACCCCTAAGGCATTTTGATAATTCTGCAAGGGACCTCTCAGTTGTGGGGGTTTTGTTTTGTTTTGTTTTTTAATTAAAGCTTGATATTGTATACCTGAACTGTAGCCCTAATAATTGGTAATATCAACAAATGTAGTTTTGTGAGAAGAGCTACAGCTCTAGAGGTCTCCAACACATCAGTGATGGTTCTTACAGATGTATTTGCATCTGGTGGGAGCTGCGTAAGTGTTTAGTTGCATATTTGTGTCTTTGCTGGTGACAGCATATTAATAAGCACTTGTCCATTATTTAATTCAAAAGGAGAGAAAAAGCAACGAAGGTTTATGCTTGTAGCATGCTTAAACTGTAGCAGCAAAGAAACATATCATCAGGAAGAGGAATCAGCTTGTGAATGAGTCCTTAATTTAAAAAAGGCAACATCGTTACATAATTATATTTTTAATTATTTGACTAATTATTGACTAATTGGCTATAACATGTGAAGATAGTGCTAACAAATCATGGCTTTGGGAAGTGTTTACTTTCAGGATCAGTATAACACGTATTTGCACAACCAGTAATGCCAAATTGAAACATCTAGACTGCCTTAAAGCTGGGTATCATTGCTGAAAATAGGATGTGAATCTCAGATGATTTCTTTAATTCTTTCTTCTGCAGCACATTCTTAAAATCAAAGTGTAAAGATTGGGATGAATAGCAATTTTGATCTGCAAATGAGTACATTTTTTCAGAAATGATTAGGATTTATTTTTTTCCATCCATTTCTGTATTTCTTCTAGAATCCTTGGTGGAGATAATATAAAACACTATAACACTATATTCTATCTCTTCTCTCTAGTGGAATAATTTACTGGGGTTATTACCACAACTATTTTGCTACGTTCAATGAAATTAACATTGATTCCATTTGTTGAAATCATATGGAGACTGCAACTGCACTCTGCCTTATTACCAAATGAGTACAGTGTGCCCTTCAATAATTCTCTAAACTCTCAAATGCCTTGGAAATAATATGCTGGAGTGTTACCGAACTGTGACTGAAGCACCATTTGTGCGAAGTGTGACAGTGCACGAATGATATTCCACAATAAAAGTTCAAACTACATTAATCTTTCACAGAGGTTCATTGACTGGGAAGATGCCTCAAATACAAAATAAAGACACTGTGGCCCCACTTAAAATTATTTCGGAATGGTTCCTCTGTATGAGTCCTTTAGAAATGTGTACGTTAATGTCTCTGTTACATACTTAAATGTAAGCAGTGAGGAATTAAAAAATGTAATAAATTATATTATTTCTGCAACCACAAACTTTACATCTGCGTTTGCTGTAGACAAATCCCTCTTGGCAGCGGTATCACTAAGTACGTAATGATAGGCAGCGTAATACATTTATTTTCATTCCTTGTGGATGATGGTACATATCTCATTTTGTGGTTTTGCTTCCCTCTGCCATCTTGAATTACAGCCATTCCTCAGTCAAAAAAGGGTCAGACTCTGGCCACAGTTATTTTCTCACTATCTTGGTAAGATCCCAGTACAGGGAAGAGTGATCAGTGCTATCTAAAGGGAAATATAAATTTTTTGAAATTTAAGTTGTATTAATTTTGGAAATAAAAGGAGTGACCTCTGAGGGACCATGAAATTTGGTGATAGGAATTTGGGATGGGGAGTTAGGTTATTCCACTTTCGTGCCCTTCTCTTTTGCTTACTTGGATTTTGGCTGTTGGGCATGTCCTCTCACATTTTAATTCCCACTCTGGTGAGCTGGAGATAAGAAGGGCATTGCCCCCAGTGTCACACAGACATCTGAGAATTGGTTACTCAATATCTGCACAATTTTTGTAGTAAAACTTTCTGAAACCTGTCAGTCAGCATCCAGTCTTGACTTGGAGAACTAGATTAATAGGGAAAATGTAGACCAAAGTGACGAGGCCGAGATCGATCAGTAAGATTGTGCCACTGCTGTTTAGCAAAGGTGCAGTTCTCCCAACTCATGATCCTGCAATGTAAATATCAGCCCATTTTTTTCCTCCCCTCATTTCCAGCATTGAGGCTTCTGTACTCCTTTGACAGCCAAGACCTCATCTAAACTTATCAGTATCTTCAGAGGCCAGAATTCACCTTTTGTGGCTGTGATTTTGCTAGGAAAAGGGAGAATAAATGCACGTCCTGGCAAGAGCACATGCTGTTTGGTGCAGCAGTCCCTTGCCCAGCTGCTCAGTGCCTGAACATGAAAGCAGCCCCCAGGGACCGGTGGAATCCCATCCTCATCTTGGAGTAAAAATTGATTTACCTTTTCATTTATCAACAGGAAATTGCCGCCTTTGGCTGTGATGAACCAACCTTCTGACATCACGTCAAAGATTAATTGGTTAAGACCAGAAGGGACTGCTATGACCATCTAATCTGCCTTCTTGCATAACATAGACTTTTGGACATTCACTAAATAACTCACCCTTGAAGGCCAATGTATCCCCAAGGTAAACAGCCAGTCCTGATTTTATTGCCAGAGCCCACCACGACTCATAGTGCATTTTCCAATGGAACTGTTAACTATTTTGTGGTCTTTTCAACGTGTGCTGTCTTAATTGCTTTTTTTTCTTTGAATTTTTTGATCAAGAACTAATCAAAGAGCTTCCTCTACACCACTGGTGAGGAGAAGGCTTTTCCAAGTCAATCTGGTTCCTGTTCCAGGAGGCTTCATAATTTTCTTTTGAATTGATGGGGACCTCTGTGTGGCTGAAACCACAAAGAACTCTTCCCCTTCTTCTGGATGGCACAGGCAGGTTCCCTGTTGGTTCTCTGGTGCTACGAGTCTTGCACAGAAGCATGTAGTGGGACAAGAAGGCATGGTTTCAACAAAGACAGGGAACATCCCCTCCTGGTGTGTAACCTGCACAGTGGGGTACTCCCAGGGAAATGGGAGCTGTGGGACTGATTCCCCTTAGTCTGAAGTAGAGTTCAGATTTTAGGTCTCCTCTTCCTGGGTTTAGGAACATGCCACCATGTTGTCGTGCAAAGGCAGGTCATCACTGCTGCCGCCACCTCCATCAGAAGAATATTTAGACTGCTGAGTCCTCTCTGAGCAGGTGGTGTTGTGGAACTGCCCCAAGCTCCTGTGCAGACCCGCAAGGAACAAGTATTTCCTACCAGCTGGAGGTAGGCAGCTCCATGTTTGGCATTCAGGAAGCCTAAGAGCACCAAGGGGAGAAAAAGACATTTGATAAGCTGAATCACATTACCCACAGACTGGATGGGGAGCCTTTGCTCTTATATAGGCAGCCTGAATCATCCAGCTGGGACCAGGCTTTTATTTTTCAGGTGTTGTAACCGTTAAAATTAAGCGTATATAGTAGGTGTTCAGAAGACAGTCCATATTGCTTTTCAAATGCCAGCCTTCTGCTGGTGTTAAAAATGGTGCTGGAGTAATAATTATGGGATGTCTGCTAGTGCAAGAAGACTCAGGGGGCCAGATGAAGGAAATCACAGTGGGAAAAAAAAAAGCAAGAGAATGCAACAGTTATGGATGCTTGCAGCCAGGTTTGCCTGTGCAGCTGCTCTTCATGCAGCTGAGTCACTGTTCCTGTCAGGGCTTTTGCTTACCTATGAGTCTCAGTCATGGTATTTTATTGGTAAGGACCATCTCTGCCCACACTCTATAGAGTCAGCTGTATTTGCTGCGACAAAGATTAATAAGCTACTGGGTGATGAGTAAATATTTAACAATATTTTTCTTTGCTTTGCTTTACATGTAAAATAACTATATTTGCAGAATATTCATTTTCCCTAGGTCTGGCAGCTTCCTAGAGTCTTTCACTTTTGACTTTTAGCAGATATGTTCATATGCTGTATCTAAAACGATGGTGAGGCAATCTTTATGTTTTGCATATAGCAAACATTATGTTTCATCCCCCTTTGAGAAAATCCCTTTCTGAGGTTTAAATTAAATGTGTCTCATCTTCATATTCAGTATGGCTCTACTTATGCTGCAGCTCCCAAATTATTCTAACCCTTGTGTGCCTTTTTTTAGTAGGATTTTTCAAGGATTTTCAAGTTCCATTTTGTTCATAGTAAAATTTCTTGGTGAGACAAAAGGGCTTCCTTTTAAGGATTGAAATAATGATACTTTTATCTTAATCAGTCTTCCTTATGCTATAGTCCACAAAATATATTATACTGCTGAAATCTTTGTTCTCTTAGATGAACCATGTTTCCTGTACTATACCTGACTATCTGTCTTCAGGAAGAAGCACCCTAAACAAACTATTCTAAACATGGCTTTAAAAAGGCCATTTGGGATTTGTTCCAACTTCTGTGGACATTATTCTGCAGGACTGTATTTGTCCTTGCCACTGATAACTGGAATTTAATCTTCAACTTTTGAGTTTGCTGCATTTCTTCTTCTGAGTCTTCTTCATCAAAATCCTGTTGGTGGCAGTCTACTGATTCCCCATGGACGTGCTGGCATTTGCTGAGATTGCAAGTACCAAGAGGTCAAAGACTTACACTGCACCAAAAAAACACTATAAGGGGTTGTAAAGAAATTTCATCATCATGGAGAAGTGTTGAAAGACATTGCAAATGAACCCCATTCATTGAATAACCCAAAAAGTCTGAAAAAACTAATCAATGGTTAATCAGGGAGAATTTACCACTGATGGTCTCTTTTCCATGCCTACAAATACTTGAATTTCTTATCTAACTTTGACACTAAGGGGTCTGGGCTGTGGAAGTGGTAGAGGCAGAGCTCCTTTCTCTCACAGAGGAAACTGGGAAAAGCTCAAATTTAAGAAATAATTACACTGCAGTTTTCTGGCATTATTCAGGGAATTAAACACTTCCTCTTCACAATGAGGGAAAGATTGTATGGGAAGGGTTGCTATACTGCGACCAGGGCTACACAGACTAATGTTTGCATAAAAGATTTACTAGTCCCAGTGCTGAAGAAGGTTGTATTGATGTGTTATACCTTAGAAGGGAACGGCCCACAATTTTATGAGTGGTGGTGGTGGGGTTCCCCCCCCGAAGTGTAATCACATAAGATCCTTGACAGCAGTCTGATTGGAAAATCTAACTAAGAAATCTTTGAATTAGTGTATGTTCGTCTTTCCATTCAAATATAGCAGACCTGGCCTGTATCTATGTCCTTGACTGGGCCACAAATCTATAATCTTTCTTAACTACCTAACTTTTATAAAAAGCAAAATTATGTCCATTGTATCTTTCTTAACTACCTAACTTTTATAAAAAGCAATCTGAAAGTGTAACATTGAACATTCATCTGATGATAATAAATAGGATGCCAATAAATCATATTCTGTGCTTGACCTATACTAACAATATGTCCATTGTGGAAGAGAGGCTTCTTATTTTTCAGAAAGAAAACAGTATTTCTGGGGGCTTGATGATTCACTCTAGAATACCGTTTTTCCACCAGATAACCTTTTATCCATAGCCTTTCTTAACTCTATCACCAACAGATTAAACCAGCCTCCATTCCCTGCAGTTTAATAGTATGGTGTAACTAGTTAATAAAAGCTACTCAACCACACTGCAACTTTTATTACATGGCAGAGTCATCCTGTTAAGTTCTACTAATCTTATCGGTTACTTCTAGCACTTTGTTTTCTAAATGCTTCAGTTGCTCCATGTAATTGTGTCAGGGTCACGTCAGTAGGGAACGGGTGGATATGTGGCCCTTTCTTCCTTTCCTATCTCCTCTCCTTACACTCTACTCGGCAAATATGAGCAGTGTGTGGTTACTCGTCAGTAAAGCTCATGGACTTAACACAGAAAATCTTTGAGCTGCTTAGATGGAAGGCACAGCAATGCATCATCTACCTAGGTTGCTTGAAGGACTTTTCTGCTCTGAATGCTGGTTAGCAGACAGCGATACATTTTACAAAACACAGAATTGCCCCCAAAGTGCTCACAACACTCCTGCTGCCTCTTGGAGCATCCCTTGTACATGCATAGGGCCAATAAAACCAGCTCCCAATAAAAATAATACAGTTCACCTTATAAAATCACATCCTTGGAAAAGAAAATATATTGAGATTGGCTGGAAAGATCTTTCTAAGTATATTAACACAATAAATGATTCCTCCTGTAGTGTCCTGGATCAGGTTTTCTCCCAGAACAAAATCAATTCAAGTGTTTCAGTGAACAACGATTAGAAATACCATGAGAGACTCCAATTCTCACTCTGTTTTTGTTTAAGATTGTATGAGCTTTGGATTTGTGAGCAAAACACTACTGCTCCCAAAATTATCTGTACCAGTATTTCTATACTGCATCAAAAGTCCAAAGGGAAGAAGGGGAATGTTACAAACATGGATGTAGCTCCACTTAAATAATTCAAGGACTAGGGCAGTCCTCAGTGCAGTAGCCAGGAAACCTTCAGGTAACTCTTCGTGGTCTTCAAAGTTTTAAGGTCAAATTCTACTCTGAGTTACAAACACACAGCCTTCATTGAGGACTGTATGTGGATAACATGGGCACAGGGGAGGCTCAAACTCTGATTAGAAGAAATGCTTCCAGAGTGTTATATTCTGAGTTGCACTCTATGTTTTTTTCTAAAACAGTTTAATGACAGAAAATTCCAGACTAAGGGGGAAAGTACAGTTTAATGGGAACCAGGGGACTCTGCTCACTCTCTTAATTCTCTTTTTTCACCTCCATTGCTAGTTTTTATACTTCACAACCCTTAAGAGTTACATTTGATGAGATTATTTTTGTTCTAGTTTTCTTTTGTAAGTGCCATACTGAATCCAGGGCTAAAAGATAACCATAGGAAATGTGACTTTATTTGAAGTTCTTATAAGACAATCATAGTTTAATGTGAAAAAGTGGGATTTCCTATTCCTGATCATTTATCATAAATTTTATTTGGTCAAATTACACACTTTCAAATGGTCAATTATCACAATGGTATTTAATTTAATTGTACACTTTCAAATTTGAAAGGATGCTGTCCAGATGTGCTGGGTCTTGTTTCTGTCGACCTAAGCTTTTTCTGATGACCTGTCTTTATGAAGGAAGTATTTTCCTTCTCTGCTTTTGGCTTTTTTTTTTTCCCTCAAGGAGAACAAGGAAAAATGATTGGTGCTTCATGTCTCTTGGAAAGAAAGCAAAATATCACAGGGAAATTCTTTACAGTAAAGAAGGAGGAGAACAAAGCCTTTGAACAAAAGACTTAAATTCCATCTGTCATTTCCACCCACTACTAAATCTACCAAAGACTGAACATTTATCCCACTGAGCTGAATACGCTGATATCTAACTGTGGTGCTATTGATCACTGCAGAGCATAGGCCTGGCTTTTTAGCTTTTTGAAACTGTTAACATAGATTTAAGTGCAACAGAGGAGGCATGAAGCCATGAATGTTTTATTGGAGTGCTCCAGATCATCTCTCAGCAGGTGAGTTCAGTGCCATCACTTAAAAGATTAACCTCCCATCCATACAACAGCAATTACGACAGGAACTGCCTTATTAGGTAAAGCATATTAGAGAAATTGGAACTCTAACTCTATTGATAAATTCATTCAGTAAAGCTGACCTCATGACTCAGAGGCTACATGGGAAAATCTGTAGTCTTTGTCCTTTCATGCATAGGAATCAGCAGGCTAATGAAGAATTAGTGAGTATCCATGTGACTTAAAGAGCATATTAAGAATGTGTCTGTTTTGCAAATGTCTAACCTTTCCATGTACCATACAATCTTTGGGGTCTCACTTCAACAGTCAGGCTCACTAAGATGTAACACGTGTCCCTTCCCTTTCCTAGGAGGAATTTGCTGAGTAATCATTCCTCTGAGGGAAGCTTCTTCCAAGAGACTTGTATTATTTCTAAGTTTTGATTTCAATTTCATAATGCCCTGGTGTGTTGAGCATTTTTTCTCTAGAGGGGAAAACTCAGAGGAAGGGTTGTTAATATCCAAGTTTTCAAAAGCAGTGGTGGATTTTCATGTGTGGCTCTTTTGTTCTTTGGTCTACTTGAGTCTCCTCACAACCAGTTCTCAGAGAAACATGATTTGGCTGTACCTCCAGTTAAAACAGCATGAATCTGGAAAACAGCTCGGTGCATCTGGAGAGCAAGCCTATGGTGTCTGAGGGTGTAAAATACGATATCATCATGGAAAACATGGGCCAGTGTGACTAGTCTTAGGAAAAGTCTTTGCTAAAGCCAAGAACATAAATGCCTGGTTCCTTTCCTACAGGTAGCCCTGTAAGACTGTTTTCCTATTGTCTTCAGACAAAAAAAAGGCAGCTAGTTTTTTTCTCATTTCTTCTTAGCAGGATAGAGCATCTTATTTCCCAGACAAGAAATACTGATGAGTTATCAGCAGTTGTCTTTGTAGACCATTGAAAGTGAACGTGATGGTTTAGAAACAGATGATCAAGGTGACTGTTTTGAGGGTTTCCTAGTTTAAGTGAGGCATAGGATAAATATTTGATTGCAGTGCAGTACCTTTTCAAGGAAGGGGAGAGGATGAGGGGACAATTTCTCCAAAGTAATACCAAAGTAAAGCATCTTCAGTTTTAAAGGATAGTTGATACATTGGAGGGATTGGTTTAAGTTTTAAATTATCTAACTTCAATGGCAGAACAGCTAACCAAGGGACAAGGAAACCCCAGAAAAAATTAATTACTTATTTTACAACCTTTGTTTTGTTGTCATGTCATGGCATTCACTTTATTTACCATACATGAGAACTGTGGAAATTGAAAATCCTTTATACAGGCTAAGGAAATCATTACTGAACTGTGGAATTGAAATATTAGTTCCTGTCAGAACTGTGTATCAGCTGAAATTTTGCCAGTAGTGGTCTTGGGGCACGGGCCCACTCTTATGGGGAAGCTGTTGCTGCAGCCGGTCCAGTGTGCAAAGGCTGGAAGGAAGCATGTAGGACCAAGGAGGTACCTACGTGGCTTGCAATGTTCCTGGTTGCAAATTTGGAGCGTGCCCTTTCCTCCCTCCACACTCTATTTTGCTCTGTCCCCACAGGAAGAGAGGGAGTACAAATATCCCCTGCCCCAGGTGACACATCTGTGGCTCTGAGCACTTGGAATGTGGAGGGTGCTGGGTGTAGAAACAGGCAGGTATGTCACTAACAACAGATGTCTCTTGTACTTCTTCCACCAATGCTTTTCAGATGCCCTTAGAGTGTACATATGTGTGTGTGTGTGTGCACGCACATGCGTAATATTTGTGGAAAAAAAACACAAGCTTATTTAAAAAGTCAGAGTTGTGGAGTAAGACTTTTGGAAAAAATATTGTCTTAGAAGGTCAAATGAGGGATCTGACTGGCCACACAGCTGCAAAATGTTAATGAAATGCAAGAGCCAAAAGTGGGAAATGTTTTATTTAAGTACCCTTTTCAGTGACAAACCTGCACCATCCATACATAATAAGTGATTTTAAAATAAATGCCTTCTTCCCGACGCTTGTTGCTTTCAAAGGAAAATATAAAAGTTGCTACTGTCACAGATACACACCCCCTCCAAGTTTTTGTGTGTGAATATCCTTTATCTTATGCCTTCAAGGAGATTTGAATTTGGATGGATACACATGAAGTGCACATTACACCTGCGTCACACCTAAGTGATGGAAAACTTCAGATGATAAGATTTCTTGGGAAAAAATGTGTTTGGATGACCCATATGGGGTTAGGAGGCTCCTTGGAGGAGGTGGCAGGGCTGGGACAGTGGTAAGCATCGTGACTGGGAGAAGACACATGTGAGAATGGGGGTAGGAGGACCTGGCATGAAAACTTAGGTGGTGTAATGAGTCTTTTCTCTTCAGATAACTGATCCATACCCCTTTATGAGAAAAGGGCCAATCTGACAGGGTGAAGAGGGTCTATGTGTGAAGCTGTAGACCAGGTATCTCTGCATCCAATGAAAGGACTCAGAAGTGCTTCCCCTCCCGCGAACCTGCTGGCTCCAGCTTTGCTCCATCGGCTCTGGTGGGACTGATGTATAAGCAGGGTCCTGTAAACTTTAAAGGAACTTTCAAAACCTCTTTCTGGGTCTGACAGTGTCTCACTATGCCTGTAGTGCCAGTAAGTCCTAAAATTCTGACGGGTCTCTCTAATTGTGGCATTGGGTTACTTGCCTCTTGACTGATGTGACACAGAAAGTGTTAGGCAGGTATTACGGCTCAGTGCTCAGTACGAGGAACCTTTCAGTAGCTTCACGTATTGTTACCAAGTGCTAATGT
>NW_009258892.1:524958-554631 GCF_000687185.1 Egretta garzetta
AGCATAAAACTTGTGTTTAGAGAGATATTTACGTATTTAAGTTCCGTTGAAGTTAGTGGCACAGGGTACCTAAATATGAATGTGGATATGGCCCATGAGTTTTAGTAGGAGTGAAAACCAAAACCAATGCTACCTGACTGGAGTTTCTGCTGTGGCTATACTACTGTGGCTGCAGTAATCTCATCCACCTCTTTAGCACCTTGGAGTGCCAGAGTCCAAAATATAGTGACTTAAGTTCTGCATGTGACAGCAGAAGGGTTTGGAAGACCTTCACAAATGTTTCTTCTCCTCTCAGAAAACACCACAGAAGTCTCTGGTTTATGGGTTGAAGCTATTCCCCTAGTGTATTACTCGTTTTGTGCTAGCATAAATGCCTTTTATAGGGCATTGGACTGAAAAACTAAAGACATAACAAGTTATGGACCGGTCAAGCACTAGACTTCTCCCTGTAATTAATTTGCAAGGTGTGAGAATTGCTGTTTGTGTAGGAAGATGTGTGATAGCCTCCATGTATGATGTTTCCAGTCAAACTTGTCCATGGTTGCTTTGTTTGGATATCAGAACATCTGAAAGTTTTTCTTGGTATGCAGTCCCATTGCATGAATGTATCTCTCTGCCTCATCGACTCTCTTTTCAAACCTCATCTTAAAACATATCTTTTTTCCTTTGCCAATGTCTTTTAATTTCTTTTTCCCTCAGTCATTGGCCTTATGACTGAATGATTTAAATTATTCACTGTGCAATATCTTTATGACATTGTTTTCTGTAATTTATATCAGTTACAAGACAGTGGACAGTGTTATTTAATTCTGTAAAGGGCTTTAGGATGTCATTTGTACAAAAGATACTTATGAAATAAAATTGTGAGTCTACAAAAGACTTATTCATGCAAACAGTTACATTAAAATTGATGATGCTGCTCGTATGAAGAAGTTTCCAGGTTGGACCCTAATATTTGGTACCTGGATACCTAAGCGTCCGAAGTGGATTGTCTTCTGAAAGTCTTCTCAGGAAGTTAAATTTTCTGTCAGCTGGTTGACTTACAGCTGGTTGATTGATAGCATACTGTGAGTCCAGGAAGGTACTATTTTATGGTCATGTTGGATGGTATTTACCCCAGCCAGCTTTAGGTGTTCTGGAAAGGTGTGGAGGTTGTGGGTTGATCACTTGCCTTCAGGAGGCAAGCCAGAGCATGGATGTTCAAAGCCTGCTTTTCCCCTTGTACTTTATAGGAAGATTCCCCTAAAGCCTGATCTCCTTGCTGGCCTCAAATAGATGCTTTCTGGAGGCTTACTAAGTCTCAGGCAGGTCTGGCTTAGCTTGGTAGGATTTTCCTGGTACCTCATAAAAAAAAAAGCACCACATGATTTAAATTTATTTTAGAGACAATGCTTTTAAAATTAATGGGTATTGTGTTTAATGTCTGATAAATCTTCTTTTGGAGAGTGGCTTTATCTCCTATTAGGTGTCCAATGGGTATTTAGCAGACGAGAATTACAGGAAAAAAAATAAAATTAACTCAGAAGTAAAGAGAAATAGAAAACCCCAAGACTCTGGGTTTTTCTCTGAGTGTCCTTTCCACATTAGACCAATCTCAGCTGTGTTAAAATATTCCCTGCTGGCATGTTTTTTCTCCCAGAATATCTCCAGTTCACTAGTCTCGAATTATGACATGTATCCCTGAATATGAAAGCTTTTGGCTGAGCCTGAATAAGCTTTCTGGTAAGACAGATGTTCACTCTTTGGATATGTAATAGAAAACCCATCCAATGTCTCATCAGTACAAAACTGATGATGTGATCCAACTTCAGGTGCTTTGTCTCCTACAGAAACTTTTATATCTATTACCTGGAAAATGGCATGATGATTTCAAATTGGATTCTAGATGCTGATGGAGGCTGGGCCCTGATTCACTGACAACACCAAGTCTTTCCATTTATTATCTCTCTGTTGGGGGTGAGGGGGGCAGGAAAGCAAAAGGAAGAAGGAAACCCATCAGTTGCATTTTCCCCACCTTTTTTTTAACCTTGCTTTTTCTTAATGTTTCCCTGCTTGTAAAGCAGACACCTGATTTTTCACTCCGCTGCACGATGGAGCAGCAACTCCACCCAAGCCCCAAAGCAGCTCCTTATCCTGACCCTTGCTTTTGTGACTCTGTTGTCTCACAGGTGAATTCCACTGTCTCAGGACATCTTCTTAATCACACTGATCGTGCTAGCCAAAATCCATCAGTGTGCTTCACGGATTCAGGGCTGGAGAGGTGGGAAGAAAAATTTAGCAGCTCAGAATAATAGATCAGGCACTGTACAGACTTCCCATTTCCCTGACCAATGAGCCAGAGATTTTGTGAACCAGCTTTTGGGGATGGCATCGAGTAATCCATTCAGTAACTGGCCTGTTGTCTGAATTTTTTTTCCCTCCCAGAGCTTCCGATTTTAAGATAACCGAGAAAAATAAAAAATAATTCTTTACAATTCGAAGTAAAAATGTTGAGCAAAATGTGGTTTGCTGAGGGTTAAGGAACGCTATAACTTCCCTTAAAAATCAGACCTCTTCTTCTGCGAGCAACAGTGACATCATGGGGCTCAGAAGGATGCTTTAGATGGGTGGACATTTCTGTAGCCTGCACTAGACCTCACATAAGGATTATATACAGCCATGGCGTATAGGTGGGTTTTAGATAACTTTTCATGAAATGTCCTTTCATAATCAGTTGGCTTTGGAAGCTGGGGGAAAAGCCAATTTTTAACAATCTAGGTACCTGTCAGGTGATTAATTGTAAACTCATTTTGGAAATGATATATTTTGCTCCCCTGGAAAAAAAAATCTCTGTTTTGAGCAATTCTGTGTGTGTCTTCCAACACAATCTCATTCAACTGTTCCTTAAAAGAGCTCACTGAGGCCAGGAAAATAAGTATTTCAATTAGGAGATAAAAATTACGGTCATGGAACAGGCTAATGTTTATGGTAAACACAGTATTATCTGTTACATTCAAACTTGGTTTCAGGGGATAAAGAGATTGTCTGGAATGTAAGCTTGTAATTTGATTTAAACAACGAGGCATTCAAATGCACAAAGGAGGCAGAAAGCAGCTCTTCTTTCCCGGGGCAGGCGAGGAGAAGGCAGCCAGCGACACAAGAAAGGGTCCCGATGCCTCCCGCGGGCGAGGAGCGGGGATGAGCGTGTGCCCTGGCGGTAGGGATGCCCAACAGCGCGGGTTCAGGAAAAGTGCAGCTATGTGGCTGGCTGTAAATGAGTGCTAATAAGACTAATATACCACATGTTACCCACACCATTTTACCACTGTCTGCTGTTCCAAGGAGAAAAGCGAAGTGGAGGAGAACAAAAGGGTGGGAGTGACAGGGAGAAGAAAAGAGGGTTGCTGCTGTCATCAGCATTTCACTGAACTGTGAATTTTAACAGGTTCTCTGTAGTTCAGATTGTTATTTTGTCCACTAGGTACCTGTACAAGATAATGATGACGGCTGACAGAATATTGCAGTACAGCCGAATTCTCATGGACTTTGCAAACGGGTCTCTTGTCCAATATGCTTCAACCTATATGATCACAGCTTAGTCATATTGCCACATTGGTTTTGATGCTACATTTAATTTTATGAATAAACTGGTTTCTAAATTGCTAACCAGTTGTCTGATTAGCTGCCACAGATACCATTTAATCTAAGTGCTCAAGTAAAGCGTAACTGCTGGTTTTATGATATTATCAATGCCCCTGTCATGTCTGTCTAACTGGCATTTATGCAACCTATGCTCGTATGATAAAATTCCTTTAGAAATCATTAAAGAAAAGTATGGGTATTTGTGAGTAAACCCAATGGTTTTATTTAGTTTTTTCCTAAAGAGTACATGCTATCCTACAACTTAATGGCTGGTTGAATTTCAGTGAAAAATGTGTCAAACTGCGAAGTATAGGAATGGATCACATATCTTTTGTTCTTCAAATATCTACTCCTGCTTTCCTGAGAAATGAAGGGTATTTTTTTTCAGGGTTTATTTTCCAGCCCCCAAGGAGCACTTATTTTAGTATTTGTGGGGTACAGTCTGAAAACATAGGATTTAGCTTGCATTCAAAATGAGCTACTGGAGCAAAATTAGATGCTGATTTTCTTGAGATCTGCAATTTGTTCCATGAAAGCAAGTGCCATGACCACCAGTCATGCCTGTAAAGGGAAAGCTTATCGCTTGATAACGTGCTGGAAATACTTGCAGCTGGTGAAGTAGGCCTTGTCATCCCCATGTCGTAAGCAGAGACACACAAAAAAATAAAGTTGCATTGTGCACTGGGAATGTGGACAAAGCACAGTAACAGAAAGATGATGAGCGGGTGCTCCCACCGCCCAGACTAGATGCCTGTGATGTGAATTATTTACAGTTAATGAAAAGAGAGAGAAGCTCCTCAGAGGACCATTCAGGGTTTGCCCTCTGAAGCCTGGTAGAATAAATACTTTCTGATCTCATACTCTGTTGGCAGCTTTTTCGTAGTTTAGGGTTAAGGGACATTGGAACAACACACAAGAACCAAACAGAAGCCATAAGCTATAATAAATACTTCAGGCTGGTCAGGGTGTCTACAGCCTTGATGGATGTCAGGCAGCATCGCAGGAGGGCAGCTGCGCCCCATTGCAGGATGCGGAGTGTGTTGTGAACCAGCAAGAGTTAACGTGACGAACATTCCCCCCCCCCCCCCGCCGTCCCTGTGTTAAATCTGTGCCTACCAGCTATTGCATTTCTCAGTTTCTCATATGTACCTCTGGTCTTGCTTACTCAAGGTCAAAATATTGTCAACACATGGTAGTGAACAATGTCTGTTAGCTTGTACAGTTGTTTGTTGCAGGGGTGTTTGCTTTTTTGCGCAGCATAAAATGGTTAAACGTGGTGTTTTGCCTACTTACAGCTAGAGCTTTTGTACTTGCTTTATACGGTTACCTGAGTTATTTTCCATCTGTTTCCTCACATCACTTTCAACTGGCTTAATCCTACTGCCTGATTGTGGCACCTTCCACGATGCAGTGTAATTAACCACAGGCAACTATTCAACATATTAGAGATGAAAGCAACGTAGCGTGTTTTTTTTCTGGCTTCGTGACATGTGAAGGCCAAAAGAACAGCTTTATTCACTCCAAAGCTTCTCTACCACTCTTTGGTGTGTGATCAGAATATTTTTAGATGGCCTTGCAGGTATACAGATATACCTAGGACACCTTGCAATAATACCGCTTTGGCCCCATAACCAGTCTCTCCACACAGAAAAGAGGGGAATGTTGGCAACTGGCTAATATGTAGCAGAAGAAATTAAATGCCTCTGACAGTAATTGCCTGAAGAAAATTCAGAAGATGAGATAGTAACAACACAGCAGACACAAAATAACTAGATTAAGAGCACAATAGCCATATGTCAACATTATATTAAGAAAACAGTGCTTAAAATGGTGAGGTCAGAACCTTTGCCAAGAGCCTGACATGCGGTTGCCAAACTAGTTTTGTCGGAGAAAGTAGTCTATGGAAAAGGTGCAAAACCCAGCCTCCCCTTCCAGACCCTACGATTTGAAATCTTAGTGTGTCCAACTGAGATTGATTACTGCAATTGATGAGGAGTATTAATGGAGAAGGGAAATGTTAAAAATGAAAAACAATTCTTTTTCCATTTCTCAGTCTACTTAGAACTAAATGATGCTAATAAAGCAAGCCATAGTTGGCTAACAAAGTAATTTTTTCCCCATGTAAATCTTGACTCTTAAAACGTTTGTATTGCATTATGATCTCCCCCTCCCTATAACTAATGTGAGCAATAAACTGGTAGCTTGCATTAAAAATGAAGCTCATTTTTGGTTGTGTGTTTCTGAGAAGACTGAGGTCGCTGATATCTAAGGAGAGGGGTTAGTTTCAGACTTCCTTACATTTCAGCTACACATGGTGAATTCCCCTACTCTGTCAAAAATATCCATCTCTAGGAGGTGTGACTATAGAGATCACTACCCTAACACCATTTATGGAACAAAGATATAGACTCTTATTTTTGGTATCACAGGGTGTTACGGTTACCTGCAGTTAACTATCAGTTAACTCCTCTTAAATTTTGGTATATCATTACATTTTTTTGGAATATCTGTACCCAACAAGATTATTCTTCCTGTAAAGGTTCAGTCTGAGCATCAGGAAACATTTTTTCCCTGAGAGGGTGATCGAGCCCTGGCACAGATTGCCCAGGGAGGTTGTGGAGTCTCCATCCCTGGAGATATTCAAAAGCTGCTTGGACATGATCCTGGGCAACTGGCTGTGAGTGGTCCTGCTGGAGCAGGGGGGTTGGACCAGATGCCCTCCAGAGGTCCCTTCCCACCTCAGTTCTGTGATTCTGTAAAGAGATGACTGATGCAAAGGACCTAGTAATGATCCTCTCTTTTTGGGGCAGCCTCTGGTTTATGCCTAGCCTTATATGTCATCTGTATTATTTTGCTAAGAACAGATAAATAGGCAGCCTGCTGTAAGGTGCCATAGTTAAATAGTGTAGCCTGTTTGTTCTAGCTGAAAACCAGAAAAAAAGCCCTCCTCAGTAAACATAAGGTATCTGGGTACAGATTTAACCAGATCTACTTCAGGTCTTTTAAAGGTAAAACTGTCAGCAAAATATCACATCCCAAACTGACACAGTTATACCAGTGTGAATTTTTATATGTAGGCCAACTCTTGCTCTACTATATGTAAGATGGATCATAGGCTGCCATCCAATTCCCTTAACAAAAAATAATTGGCAGAAACCTCTGCTGCCAGCTCTGGCAGTGCAGGAGCCACACGGGCATGCAGGCTCATTTAGTCTCGTTTTCAGAGGCACTTCTTCAGAACAAGGTTCCCCTATGCGAATGAGGCATCATTAGGAAGTTTTTCCTGCTGCTGCCCATTTTGTATCCTCACTGTTCACAGAGTATTTAACTCCATGTCCCACTTGACCACTCTCGTGAGGACTACATACCCTGACGCTGGATATTACTCTGGATATTAGTCCACGAGCAGCTCAGTAGCACAGGTGATAGTCCCTGTCTGTCCCATTTTCTTTGCAGGTGCTGCTGCAATGGTCCCACCTGGACTCCCAGCAGCTACATCTTTGTGTGGATACTTTTGAATATGTGTGTAATGCCCAATGTACAACACAAAAAACCACGTAATTTTGAACCCAGCACATTGTGTTCTTTTTTCCTTTGCTGGTTGTTTTCTAAGGCGTGTGCTTCGTATCAACCTTTTGCAAATACAACACCTAGAATTGTACCTTTTTGCACAGACCCCTAAATGAAAAATGAAATTACTGCCTAATTAACTGACTGTAAGATCTGGGGCTTTATGAGAAAAAGAGGATTCGTTAGAATTCAAAGCTTGGCATTATTGCAATGTACGAAAAAACATTTTTGTCATTGGTTAAATTATCACTTACTCAATTTCATCTATCTTATTAAAAGCTATGTCGGAACAGCCTGTTGCTTAAATGAACATACCTCCCCATGAATATGTTGTTTTGATTCCATGGTTCTTTTTTTGTTGAATCTGTTTATGAGCTGAAGGAAGTGAAAGACAAGTGGAAAAAATTAGCAGTTGATATCTCTAGTTCTGACTAGATACTGCTACATGTTTAATATTTAGTTGATTTTAGATTTACAAATAATCTTGATGTGTATGCAGTACTGAAATGGTAAATATTCCCTTGCTGGGTAAGGCTCAATAAAAATAACAGTGAATGTAATGTTTAATGGTCGCTAATTTTTTAAAAGGTTTTCTCGTCTTTGAAATACATAGGTGACTACTTGGTTTAATAAAGGCTTGCTGTAATTAGTGATACACACTTATAAGGAGTCGGAGTGTTCGAATTCAAGCCATGTTAAGGCTTTCTCATGTTTAAAATCCATCCATTAGATTAGGTGGAAGGGTCATAAAGCATTCTGTGAAATCAGGCGCTGATATATCACTCTTGAAGGGTGTTAATTTGGTTCTCCAGTTCTGATTTGTTTGGAAGAACATATTAATTGCTTCTTAGACAGAATTAAACCATTTTGTGCTACAAAAAAAAAAAAAGAAAAAGAAGAAAAAAGATAAAACGGAATTGCTGAGAATAAAAAGCTGGATCTTTGCAGAGCATTAATTCTGATTACAGCAGCTTGTTTTGCAAAAGGCAGAACAAGATGATTCTGCCTTTTTGGATCTTTGAACAGCTCTTAGAAACAAAGGCTGATACTGCTGATAGATGAGAAACAGGGAGAATATTATTCCCTGCCAAAAAAATATTCTTAAGGTCATTATGTGGTCTGCCTCAGCATCTCTCCTGGCTCACAACTCAAGCAGTCAGGAAAATGGCTGCGGAAAAGCTATTTCGCTTGAAAGCAGAAGTGCTTGGTTCTGTTGCAGCTGCGGGGATATGATTGTACCTGGGGCCTGATCCTGAATCTCCCGAGCCAGGGCAGAGTCCCATTAAAGTTAACGGAGCCTAACTTGGGCATCAGGATGTTCATGTATTAAGTCAAGAATAAAGTCATAATCACCAGGAATCCAGACAGAGGGGTCTCTTAAAAATAAGATTCTGCCATGACGGTGTCCATTTTAAAATACCAGCCATTTCAAGCAGATACGAAGGCTCACACTCCATGTGTGGCATGACTGTAGAGAAGACAGTGACCGGACAGGCAACAAAGTGAAGGGTAAATGTCTGCATGCTCTCATGAAGTTCTTTTTTTTTAGAAAAATCATGCTGCTGGATGAATTTTCTAGAAACATATAGAATCCATGCAAAACCACATAGAACATAACAGGTCCATATTCCCACAGTAGATTTGTAAATGTTGACTTAAAAATGACAGTACAAGGCTGACCCTCTCTATTAAATTGCCTGACGTGTTCTCATGAGGGCTACCGCTTCTGCCACATATTACTCAAGTTTCTATATGCATAAGAGGTGTATGCTGGAGGAAGGACCTACCTGTTCACATCAGCCTGTCCTGGGGCCTCACTGTGTTTGAACAGCGTTAGGTTAACAGTTGGACTTGATGACCTTAAAGGTCTTTTCCAACCTAAACGATTCTATGATTCTACCAGAAGTTCCTGGCGTGATTAGTGCAGCAAGGGGCAGCAAGATTCACAGGAAGTCTTAGGGAATATGATGCTTCTCTGAGGTGGACCATGTGAAGCTCAAAAGTGACATTGATTATTTTCTACAATAGTAGCTGATTTCTAGCCTATCGCGTCAATGTTACACCTATCTCTTACACAGCGGGTAGATGAAAAGAAAGCAGGTGTGTGCATCTACCTGGGAATCTACGAAATACCTAGCCTTTTTTTTTTTTACTTGATTGTTGAATTAGCTGTGAGATCCCAACTTTGCCATTCCATTTTTTGGAAAGGTTTCTGTTTGCTTGGTGGTTATTTTGTGTAGCATCGAGTGTTCATTTTCCTTCTGTTTAGTTCGAATCTCTGGCTTCTTAAAACATGCTATGTTTAAATCTGGAAGGACGCTAATCAGCTTTTCTTGATAATGTCAGTTTGCAGTGTCGCTCTCAAATAGGTGTGAAGAATCCGCTTGGGAATTTTATGGATTCAGTATTTGTATTCAATAGACTTTACAGAGTTTGAATATCACAGGGATCCCTTCCAAATCTGAAATACATGTGCATAGATTCAAAACTTACTTTTTGCAGTGACCTTACCATATCTTGGCTCTCTGCCTTGCCTGCTTCAATTCTTATGTCTCCGGCACAGAGCAAGCTTTGATATCTTTGAAACACCAGTGGGAGACTTACTTTGTGTAATTTCCTTTCGTATGCCTTAAAGCTAGTGAGCCAAACCTTGTGCTTTGTCTCTAACAAGTGTATGTTTTGCTCTTTCCTCCTTAGCTCTTTAACAGCCCACCAAACCTCTTGTTTTGTCCGCCTGCTGTATTTCTGCCTTATCCTCACCCCTGAGCTCTCTGAGCCAGGAGCTGTCGCCTAAACCTGACATTCTCACTGCCAGTCACTCCGTCTTGGCTGTGAGTCCATGCGTGTTACCAAATGCAAAACAAAAAGCCCAAACCCACACATCTCCTTTATTAGGCCTGATCTTACCCTTAGGTAAGACAATGCTAATTTTGGGGGGGTGGGTTTTTTTTTTTTAGGCATTTGAGATATTTGTGCTTTAGGAATGATATGTACTGGCTGTAAGGGATTGCTACTAAGTTACATCACCAGGTTTAAATTAAAGTGGTTAGCTCAAGCACAAATGCTGGAATTTCTCCATTGAAGGAAATAAAACAACTTTTGGCTTTTTCTGAATTTCTGTAACTTTGTTTCTGAGATAAAGGTCATCCAATTTTTCAGATTCACTTGTCTAAACTTGTTTTGTCCATCTGTTTTTGTCCTGGCATGCACACCAGTAAATCCTTCATGTAAGCGCTGTTTCATTGTTCTTCCAGAACAGTGAGGATGAACACTCAGGAATATTATTGGTCTCCAAATAAAACAGAATTGTTCTCATTTTCTCTAAACAGGAAAATATCCATTAGGAAGACAGATAGGGATGTGAAGTCTGTAGCAAAATAATGATACTATATTTGTTAGTAATCAAGATAAAATATGGCTTCATTTTTAAAATGATACCTAAGGTACAATGAAATGACAGAGATGTGAATAATTTAAAATATTTTAACATCAATGTTTGCTCTTTCTGGCTTTTTTTTTTTAATTTCTGAGGGACTCATTCATAGTCATCTTCAGATTTGGCCACAATTTAGTGGGCATGTATTTCAGCACTTCGCAGCGAAGCAAATTGCTTAAGCTTTTATATATTTATAAAATATATATGAACTATAAATGTTGTATACTTTACACTATAAAAAACTAATAGTCCTTGCTATTGTCACCCCAATGGGTAGGTGGAAACAGTGTAAAATTTATAAAGTGTCTCTTGATTCAAGATTTCAGAGTCAGATTCTGATCTGTATTTAGGTTTGCTAAATTACAGGAGAATATCAATGAGATATGACTGGCAGAGGCTTACATGTGGTTTCAGAGAAAACAGCACTGAACAAAGAAAGAGGTAAGGCACAACAAGATGCTTCAGAAACATCCCTGTTCCCTGGCAGTAATGCTTTTTGTGCCTATGATGGGGAAAGACAGCGACCCTGTTGCCACATGAAGTCGTCACCACAGGAGCAGTGACTGTGACTTTCAAGCAGGATGGGCTAGGTCAGGGTTTCACCTGAGGTGGCACGTGAGGGCAATGGTGACAACAGGCAAAAATACTTCAGCAAGGCACGGTGCAGCCGCCACGAAGGATTTACCTTCGCCTGGCATCAGCCCTGCTCCACTGCAGAGCTTCAGCTCGTGCCACGGCGCAAGGCGTAGCAGAGCCTGGCAGGAGCTCGTATTGTCAATTCCTTTGGAGAAATGCTAGTTGGCTTGAAAAGGTATTGCTCTTTTTAAAATAAATAATTGTATTGTTGAGTACCTGCTGTGGCGTATCAGCATGTGGAACGATGTGAAGGAAACTGTTTCTCCCCAGGATGCCTCCGTGAATTGTTGTTCTCTGGAAAGCAGTCAACTAAGAAGCAAAAAGGGCACATCAAAAAAATAGTATGTGGGTGAGATTGAGGTAAAGACAAGCAAAAGACAAGTTAATGCATCAAAATTATTTGTGTAACGCAGCAGCAACAATTTTACATAATTTCCACAGGAGAAAACACGGCCTGCGAATTTTCCTTTTCCATGTCAATTAGCTTTCCTCATGCTTCACCAAATGCCTTTAGCAGCACCTAGAATTATTGTGATAATGGAAGTTTAACTTGGCAAGAGGCAGAGGAACTCAGTCAAGGCCAGAATAATGAAACAAACCCTTCACATTGACAAGGGAGAACACATCCACCTCCCTCTGACTCCTGGGCTGTGGCACACGCGTGTTCCCACCACCTCCCCATGCAGCACAGTGGTTTGAAGTTACAGACTGGGGTTTTTTTCACAGGCTGCACTAGCCTGAACAGATTGTCCTGCAGTCAGACTGAGATAAAATGGTCTGAATTCTTGACCATATAGACATAGCTACAATATATCCTGTTTTCCTTGAACCTCCTTTCTTTTTTCACCTGGTTGGTAGGAAAATAGCACTTTGCCATTTGCTCAGTGTTTTGGGTTGGCTGAAGCCCACGCAAGCTACTGGGTCTGCCCAGGCTGTGTGTGCCCTGGATGGTGGCTGGGCACGCACAGATGAACGCTGAAAGTACAGTGAGCCTCAGGTACCGGCAGATACTGTTATGCCTGTATTTGCGTAGCAGATCTGATATAATCTGCATGCATCGTCTCTCTTGTACCTGCATTAGAGAAGAATCAGAAACAGAAATATGGCAGTCCTGGATATGAGCACCAGCTCACATGCTGTTATCTTTCCATTGCTACTCTAAGTGGGAAAATGTCACCTTCAAACAAGTGGCCACAACAAAATTTTGTCTAGGTAGACCTTTTTGGTTTGCCGTAATTCAGGCCTTGTCATACCAATAGGTTGTTACATACCAGATGAGTTTTATGGATATTGCACTGGCAAGAACACCAAAAGAAAAATAAACCAAAAGTGATACTGCCTCTCATTTTGCTTATAATGGAACACAATACTCAAGCCTCATCTTGTAAGTACTTTGAATTGAATCCTCAGCTGGTGCAAATTGCCTCCACTCCGCAGAGGAACGGCGTTTCTGTGTGCCAGTGCTCCCAGTGGCTTCAGTGGGAGCTCCTCATACTGAGCATTTGCAAAAGCAAACCTGCAGCAAATGAGCCTGACTTGAATATGTTTGTGAGCATAGATAGATGTTGCCACGAACCAGAGAACAAATTTTATTTGAACTCTGTCCCCCTTGTAACTTTTTCTTTGCAAACCTCAATATGTTTTTGCATTTAGGGACTGAAGAGACCTTCTGTAGCTGTGCTAACACATGCCAGTTCCCCTGGGTTAAGCTAAAAAGCTGTTTAGCCTGGTAAAATTCCTCACAGCTGTTAACCAAAGATTGTGTTGGACGAGGGGCATGCCCCATATGTCAGAGGGTGCTAAGTTCACATGTTGATAGGGTTTCACATTTTAATTTTGCTCTCTAAAACCACAAATAACAAAGACAAAACTGCAAGCTTCCTATGGCAGTACGACTACAAATAAAGCAAATTATGATTGATTTTACTTTGACAGCTGAGTACTATTTTGCCTACCTAACCCAGGAGCACATAAATATTCGCTAGAGAAATGAGTGACCTGCCTCATCTTTTGCCTCATAAAGTCATTTTGGCCACAGTTCTGCAAAGACAAGTACATATTCAGCTTTCAAAATAAGGGCTGTGATTAAAAGTAGCTTTATCTCTTCATGAACAAAGCCGACTACTTACAGTCAGGTACGAACACACATCTGACCATACCATTGAGTTACAACACCTCTAGAAGCAATGTCCCATCTTCTGCGTATTGTAATCGATCATGTGTGAGTTCTCTAGTTCCCCAACTGCTTATGAAGTGAAATGCATTATTAAAACTGTTTTTATTAAGATTTAACTTGAGTTGCATTACCTCTCAATGCTGTTTCAAACTTTGATTGCATGGTTTTACAAAAATTTAAAGTCTTTTTCCATGGTGCCAATATATGTTATAACATGGTTTTGATTTAATTGAAGATACTTTCTCCCCCTTTTTGGGCAGTTTCTTTTACAAGCAATTCAGAGGATTACTTACTATAGAATGTCAACAGCAAATCTGAATTACTGACTTATACCAGCCAAGGTTCATAAAACCCAAAGGGTTTTTAATTATTAACAAGAAACATATTGTTCAAGGTAAAACAAAATTACAAATGTGTCTGCGTAGCAGTGTATGAGTTAATTCAGGCTGGCCTGGAAATTAAAACTATCGTCTTGGGTGAATGAGGAAGGCAAAAGCAAGCCTAAAGTTCGCTATGAGGTTGACAGTGGTTGTACCGAACAAGCCCTCTTTCAAAAGCCAGGGGCCTCTCCCTCCGATGCGGTGGCTTAACAGTGTAGGTTGTACACTTGCCTTAGGTTTAAAACAAAAGTGTAAACACACCCAGTATATTGGAAGCAAATATTCTCAAGGTTGCTCACAGGCTTTGTTGGAACATGTCTAGCTCTCTGCAGCACGTAAACACCAATGTAAAGGTTGATTTTAAACTTATTAAACTTCCAGCCACGTGTGGGTTTTCTGAGGGAAGTCATATATATCATTACCCTCCACTGCCTTACATCTTGGGACCCTTCCCTTAGCTCTACTGATAAATGAGAACGGTGGAGTCACTCCACTGGCCAGGGGATCAAGCAAGTTTTCAAGGAGGCCTTGTAAAATTTAGTATGCAGTGTTTAAAATGAAATAAGTCATTGTAAATACAGCTGAATGCTATACATCCTTTCTCTTAATTCTCTTGAACTTTAGAATGAATGGTAGGGGTGGCTACCATTTCTGCACAAGGAAGGATGATTAAAAATGACTCAGACAGAAAGGCAAAAAACCTGGTCATTTTGTCCTTCCCTAAAATTCTTTCCAAGCCTAAGAACACTTATTTGTGTCGCTTAATTTAATTTATGTATCTAACAGTGATCTCATGGAGTCATCTGAATGAATCCTGTGAGCAAAATTAAGAGGTTTTATTTCCATTCCTCTCTTTCCTAATCACAAAATTATGTCCAATAAAAAAGAAACAAGATTTTAAACATTTAGGAGCTGAGTTTAGACTGGCAATGCACACAAATATTATAGGCCAAAGTTTTCAAATATTCTGCCTAATTTTACATTCCAGATTTGCCTCTTCCATAAAAAAAACTACTATGCCTTCTGGCATTAATGGGAAATACAGGCACTCAGCATTTTTTTTGTGCAAGTATCAGGTCCAAATAGGAGTCTGGTCACTTAATTATTTCTGACTCTTGCTTTAAATGTCCAAGATTATACCCCTAAAGATTCAAAATGCTGAGGACGTTGCTTCAGAGCACCTAGGCTTTGGGGTTTAATGACTCCCCAAAGCCTGCAGTTCTTCCCTGGATGCTGACAGCCATCTCCTTCCTGGCACGGCTGGTGGAGCTGCTCTGTTCCCAGCCCGTACCTTGGCACAACAAGGATCCAGCAAGATTGTTTTTGGCAACGCTTGGCTCCTTCTCTGTGGTAACAGCAGGTGCCTACTGAAATGCTGTAAGGCTCCTCCACGCAGGGCTTAACCCCCTTTTTTGGATGAAAGCTGTAAGACTAACGTGGGCTTGGAAGCCTGCCACCAGGCGCTGTGTTTGAAAACTTTGGTCCAACCTTTATTAGGTCGTACTGGAATTGCAGATTTCTGGGTCTGCTTTTAAAATGAGTCCTCGCGTCTGTGTGGTACTCAAGCTAAGAAATCGTTCTCTACATTTGTTTTATTACTTTTGCATGTGGTACAAACTGCAGAATATTTCACAATCTCCATATTAAATTCACCAAAGGTAGAAGCAGTTGGAATTTAAGCAGGTTGTATTACATTCCCTACATAGACATGAAGTTGCCTGTGGACAAGTAAAAACTGCTCTTACCGCTGCACACTCTGGATCCTTAACCTTTTAGCATGGTAAGAATAAAAGATAGAATACATTACAGGAGGGCAAAGGAGGGAGGAAAAAGATTTTACGTGAGTTACAATGAAGAATGAATTAATGGCTTAAGCTCAAGCATGAGAGCCATGTGAATTGTTGAATTCCTACCCTGAATTTAAGGGTATGGCTTTTGACAGGTTGCTGAGAGCCAGATTTTTACAAATTCCTCCAGTTTTTCCACTTAATTATTGTTGAATCACTTAGATGCCCAAATGCACCTATAAACTGAGAAGGTAAATGCTGACGCATGGTGTTTTGTGCCTGCAATGTTGCACTGCAGCTAATCATCGGGATTCAGATGGAAGTCATGTTCTCTGTTTTAAGAAGTATTGTAAAGAATCTGTCATGCTTGATTTCTTAAAAAAGAAAAGGCTAAGTCTGTACACGTGCTAATGTTAATGAAGTACTCTGTGTTTATTTTAGTGCAAATCTGTTGTACTGCCATGAAAAAACCTGTAATTCTGATGTTGTAAACAAGAACAATCTTTAGACTGTAATATGAAGAGCTTGGCTCAAACTCTCCACAGGTAAGTTAAACAAGCTAAGGTGTTACTAAGGCAACATAATATGTAGTAAACAAGAAATAAGAACCACTACAGGATTTAAATGATATGCTAATATATGCTGAAAACCCTGGAAAATATAAGGGATCTGATCTGGGTCAGATCAGTTAACAACATTGTTCCACTTTGGTGGATGTTGATGAATTTGGCCCAAGACCATTCTGAAAATTCTGGGACTGATTATCTGGAAATGTTATGGAGATCTAATTAACTGATTATAGTCTGCTGTGTGACTTGCTCATAGTCAGGTACTCTGATGGTTTGTAAAACAAAACCCCACCACTTACACACCAAAAGACACTAGAAATACAGGTGGGTTTGATATTATCATTGCATATTACTGCATTCACATTATCTTTGCATATTGTCTTATGGATTTTTTAATCACAAAAATGTAGAATTCAAAAGTAACTTAAAGAAGGCATCATATGAAATCTGTAACCCTATATGTTTGTCATGAATGCATTTGAAGAGATTCTCACTGACCTGAAGAATGGCAAGGTTAGTGTTTCTTTCCTTACTGTATTGCATTTTAATTCCTTACTGACACACATGCAAGAATTATAACTTTTCAAGAGCTGAAAGGATTTTTCCTCAAGTCTACCGAGATAAATCCGTAGTAAGGAGGTGATAGTACTTTTCAGCTGAGTTTCAAAAGGTATTTCACAGTCACTTGGTAAATGAGCATTTGGTCCAAAGAGAATAAAAAAGGTTATAAAATAAATAAAATAAGAGGCATTGAAGGCAGTGGTAGGTTGCAGAGTGAGAGAGGGGCAGCTTGGGTGCCTGGGTTCCCTTTTAAACTTTTCTAATCAATTAGTAACTCTTTTCCAATTTTTCCTTCTTTTACACTACAATTTTACAATAATTTGAAGTAAATTTTGTGGCTTCCCTCCCCATCCTCAAACAGAAGCAGCGTGACGCAGCCAGTGTGCCCCAGCCTCAGGCCAGCTGCTCACTGGTCCTTAGCTGTGGCAGAGAAAAACGTAGAGCTTGCATTCAATGTACAGCAGAACCCAGCCCGTACACCAGGCACATCTTGTGATCCTTCAGCAGAACTCCAGAATGGTGTCACTTGGCCTCCTGTCATCTTTTCTGGCCCCACACGGCTTGTTGAGTAGGTAGCCATGAAGGACCTGGCAGGGGTTTTCCTCCCGCGAGCGACACCTTCCTTGGGAGCTCAGAAAAAGCTGTGAATGTCCAGAAAATTCTAGCCTGATTTTGGGCTGAGCTGTCTTGCTTTGTTTTTATGCTAATGTCTTCACCTGCTCCTTGTGATAGCCACAGTCAATGTGTTGAAGGACCTGCAAATTGTAGTGGCTTTAATATGCTGCTTTCCAAAGTCTACTGCAGGAATTGTAATTGAAGAGCGGAGGAGAGGAGGATACTCGCCATTTTAAGCTCATAGCCAGTGGTTACTGATCTTCAGCCACGATGTGGAGACTTTAGCTCCAAGTCACCCATGTGCCACCCCTTTTGGAGCAGGGAGCACCATGATCCTCAGGCAACGAGGCAACCTGCAGTGTCTTCATATCAGTGCCTGAAACTGAAGCTATTCTGTGTTAACCAGCATTAACCAGCCTGGTGATGTGATCCAGCTCTTACTCCATAGCTGCACTGATTGGCAGCGTCAGTCCCTCGGAGCTTTGAATGACTGTCTTACTAGCCAAAGAGGGGCTGAAACGGTTCGTGAGGCATGAGAAAGTATCTTCCAGTTTGTTTAGTGCCTAGTGGCTTTAGCTTCTCCTTCAAGTCAATCGCAATCAAAGATTTCAACAGCCATGAGGACCAGCCTTGATCCTGCTAAGCCTTACTTAAAAGAGGAATCTTAATTCATGCATGTCCCAGTGACTTTGATGGAACTGCTCACATGTGTAAGAGTCTGCAGGATCAGCAACCCTCAACTAACAAGGGAGTTATGTAAAACTGAATGGCATCTGTAAATAAACACAACACTACAGACCCTGGTGTGCCGCTCTGCTCCTTTTTGGACACACTATCCTATCTTTGCTGCAGCAAAGTCTTCCTGCTCTCTTCGCATCACACAGATGGGATCAAAAAGCTGAAGAACTGCTTTTTCATGACGGGAGTCCATCACAGGAGCATTGCTATTAGTCTTTGCTAGCCATCAATGTCTGGAAATTTCACAGTCAAGTTGCTAGTGATTGTATTGAAAGGGTTTGTGTGTGGGTGTTGAAAATATGGTGCTTGGCCTCTGGTGCCAAACTCTCAGGCAGTATCAGCTGTCTTTACACAAGTGATGAGGCAGAATATGTTACTTTAAGTTTAATATTCAGAACTTTGTCTGTCTTGCTGTCAAAAAGCTATACATGTGGAGGGGATTGCTGACTGCAGAAAGTGCATAATTAAATACCTCAGCACAGAAGAAGACATCATGTAGTTTTCATGGGGAAAGGTGGTGTGAAGTGGTTCTTTCATTGTTTACATTTAAAAGAGTCTCCTCAATTTTTATTTTTTTTATTTTAATATAACAGCAATTTGTTGTTATATCAGTAGTACCTTAATTTTAGACTCTGGATGTGTGGTTGACTTCCCTGTGTTTTGTTATGTGTACACAGAGAGTCAGATGCCTGGCTTTTCCCCTTAGTGGAAACTTTCATACTTGTTCTTTACTCATTGTATTACATAGAATTACTGAAAACATGGGAGAATTGAAACTGCTGAATTCTATCCCTGGTTTTGCTAGTGCTTCTTTTTCTATTATGAAATTAAATCATTTGTAGATTAAATGTTGAGGAAAAAGGGGAGCAGGTTTGAAAAGAAGAAAGGGAACCAAGGCAGAAAGGGAATCCTGAAGAGAAAGAGAGTGAAAAAGGCCTTGAAGTCAATCGAGTGTAGCAAAAGAAGGCTAAGGATGAAAATGTAGTATGATGGAGTGTAAGCACGTGGACACTGGTCATAGTAAAAGTGAATGTCAAGGAGAGATGAAGAACAGGGGGAGGAAGTGTTGAGTATTTTGCAAAACGTTGCTTTTGTATCAATGCGCATCTTTAACAATATGCATTTTTTTATCTTGTTTTCTTTTATGATGCTTGTGAAAGTTGGCAATACCCTCCAAAGGCCATTCAACACAGGGCTGGCAGGACAACCTCTTTTGGGCTACCATTTTACCTTGGATGTTGGAAAGAGGTAAAATGGTGATTGCTGGTGCTTTCTTGGGGAAGGGCTTGTGGCGTATTCTACCTGTGAATATCCATCTTTGAATGTTTATCCACACTGATTTTTAGGAGAGTGCTCCTCTCCTCTTTCTCTCCGACATGCTTGCTTGCATACCCAGGCTTTGCCCCTAAGCAGCTTAAGCAAACAAACCAGGCATTTGTCTTCATCTTTTCTTAGCTATTTTAATTTACTTTTATGAAGTGGCAGAAAAAAATTCAGTAACAACCATAGACCTGTCCCTTCAGGATTTAGTGTTCGCCTACAAAAAAGTTTAGCAGTGGGTAGTTTGGAAAAAGGATAATATATATGTATTTAAAGATAAACTGTTCTTTATTTCTCTCTGCAGCAAACCATATTGCTGATTAACCACTGCTTTCATAAACTACAAGTGGGCCATTTAAGCTGTTTCACTGCTGGTTAATGTACTGTATTGTGCTCCCTCTTTCAACAGTACCTAGCTAGTGTTTTGTTTTTATTAGAAATTCACCTATCCTTGTCTACTGAGGAGAAAAGAAATTACACTACAGAGCCCTGCAGCCCATAAAATGGCAGAGATTCCTAAATAAGACTGGCCCGAAACTGAAACCTCTGTCTGCCTGCGCTGTAATGAAATGCATGACTACAGGAGATAATAATAATTGCAGCAATAGCTCGTTACAGCTCCCAGATGATTTGGTGCTGTCAGGAGTGCACTGTCCTCTGACATCCCAGGAGGCGAGCAGCATCACTGACTGCAGGCCCTGATTGGTGTAGTGAAATATTGCTGGCAAAAATTAAAAGGTCTTGGTGTCAAAATAATTCATGATATGCATATCTTCCATTCTGATGAAACGGCTGATATCCGGATTAGCAAGATAATAAAACTGATCAGGCTACAGTTAAACAATTTAAGCTGGAGAGCTGTTCATTTTGTAGGTGTCACTTGTCAGATCAAGGGGTCAGAGCGGGATGAAAGGCTCTCCCCAGTAACCTTCTGATGATTTGGATCTGGAATGTTCTTCATGATCTGTCCAAAGTTTTCATCACTGTGCTGCCGGGTAGCATTACCGCGGCAGGCTCTGTTCTGACATTCAAATCCTGGGAATGACAGGTTATTAGGAGAAGAGAACTGGCTGTACATACATTAAGCCCCGTATCTTTGACCTGTAATTTGAACTGATAGTGATATTGTAATTGAGTGAGTAAAAAAAGGAATTTTTTATTAAAACACAGGAAGATGAAGAAAACGTTTATTTTCAGGAGATTTATGGGTTCATAAAATAAGCTTTTTCTGATGACGATTTATTTTACAGCTCTTGAAATGCTGAGCTGTGTGCTTACTATTTATTTTATGGAACAGTTATTTAAAATAAGGCAGCTTCCCATATATTTCTAGCCTGTTCGTCAGTATCCAAGGCTGTGCAGATGCAGAGATATCCGTTTCATATGGGAGTTCATGTATTTGAATAGTTCAAGGATTATCCCAATAAAACGGACCTAGGAAAATATTGCACCCAGTTAATGCTCATTGCTTCAGAGACCCCTAATGTCCTTTCTTGACACCTTATTGCAGGCTATTATTATACAATGGATCTTCAGTCATATGGTTATAGGGAGTGGGGCAGAGCATCGCTATCAGGGTAATTGACTCCCGTGCACGGCGGTGTTACACACTTGAGTAACTAATTTAATGGAATGTGTTTTCGTGTTCTCCCACACAGCCCTGCCCTGGCATAATTCTCCTGTCGGGGCCCCCAGCAATTTGGGACAGGTGAAGAGTGGCACGAGGGCTCTTGATTTCTCAAAGATGGGGCCAGAGGCTCAAACAGAGCCAGCTCCCACGGTAAATTTGCTGCCAGCAAAACAACTGCCCCTGAACCCAGTAAATTAATTGGGGTTACAAAGAATTCACTGCTCCTGATGAAACCGGACCGCCGATGCTTGTATGACAATTATTGTTGTTGCTGATTATTATTGTTTGTGACTGCTGCTTTTTGTTGAACGGTGCAGTGATAACGGTTTGGCATAGGTAAAGCACTTAAATGACCCATCAATAGCAGGAATCGGGCTGTACAGCCGTTTGATGCAGAGCTCTGCACCTGTGTGAAAAATCCCACTCCCTTGAAACTCAGGGGCTTCTTCCTCTATTTCAGCGTGAGCTGGTCCTCACATAGATTCAGGTAGAGGTTTTAATTTTTTTTTCCTGGCATTTGGGAAAATGCAGAGAAGAAGAAATGGCCAGCTCTCTAAACAAGGCAGCTGGATTCTTAAAAACCCATCACAAAGGACAGTGACGGTTTGCTGATACCATGTTCTGCTTCTGAACTCTTCCTAGAGGTGCAGTGAAGTGAGGATCAAAAATCACTGTCAACAAGTATTTTTGTTTCCCATTTACGGTGGTACAATAGTTATCTAAATGCTTGGTGATATCATAGACGTTAATAGAATATACCTGATTGCTGTGGGTTTATTCTCAGTTAGTTTTCACAAGCAAGATTACTCATTGCTGAGAAATTATGGATTCACTGCATTTGCATGATGGCTCCTTCTACATGAAGGATACCAGGTCTGGTATTCACATACCAATCTTATTTTAAATCAGAAGCCAAATCCTGCATACATGTACAATATTTTTGCCTGAGAATCATTCTCCTGACTTCATTCAATATTCAAATATTTCAGTAGATTCAAAAGAAAATACTTTGCAGAAGACTTTTACTTAATTCGTCCCCCCCAAGCATAACTACCTCTTCTTTTGCTTCTAATTACATCACAGTTTTCAAGTGAATATTGATGCTTGTATAATTAAAGAATTGATCCTTATAGCATAATACCCGTTATAGTAATATTTGCATAATTGTATTAAAAAAAAGTTTCCAGAATGTAAATTTTATGGCCCGTCTTTCAGAGGGATTTGTATATGCTTGCCCTTACAGTTGGGTCAAGTACAACAGAAATTTGTGAGCTTACTCTCATGAGTAAAGTTAAATAAGTAAGCATATATTTCCAGGATTAAACCTATAGACTCTCCCCAGTGCAGTCTCCCTAGACTACAATGAATGATATAATGGTCTTTAGCCATAAACCCTTTTGTAGTTTTGGAAGGACATAGAGTTTAGACCTTGTAAGTAGTTTTGCTTTGCTCTGTGCTGTTAAGATATATGCACAGTTTGCTTTTATGATGTTTGCTGTCATTTAATTACACTTACATCAGGATGATCATTCCAATTCAATTAAGTTAAAACTAATGGTTATTTTGGTTCTTTTTTCAAGTCAGCTGAAGATTTCAGGATGTCGCCTTCTCCATGCACCAGGTATACTCATCAACCAAACTGAAGGACTGTGTGCTTGAGGACTGTTTGATGGACTGCCAGAGGTAACCTTTCTTTACTTGTTAGTTTAAAAATTGGAACTGGTGGAAATTAGTGTAGAGTTTGGTTATCTGCCATACAAACCAGAATGTTTTAGGAAGGTTTTTAATGAAGCTCAAGGGCAGTTTCACCTGCTCTTTCTCTCAGGTGCAGAAAGTTATCATTGGACAGGTCATCACTGGTAGGCCATTTACTTTTGTGGGAGGTTTTGGTGGAGGTAGTCAGAGTTAGTTAACTATTGTGAATGTCCTTCTAATTGTGGTATAAAAGCAATATCAGCCTTTCTTTCTCTTAATTTTTCTCCCTGTTAAAAATCAGGACACAAAAACCTTAAATTTTTCATGATGTAATACAGTTATGTTTAAAAATATATGGCATGTCATACTCTGATTTTTTGCACTTTCATAGGGATAGCCTGGTGGCTGGCTTTCCATAACTTTAAACATAATCGGTGAAAGAGAAATGCAAATTGCTTTTGAGGAAAGGCTGTTGAAAATCTTCAAATTTGTACAACAAGCAATGGAATATTTTTCCTGTTAGCTTATCACAAATTGGACAGAATTTCAAGTGCATTCCTAATGGAAGCCAGATGAAGGGAAAGGCTAGGAAAGGCCAGGACTTTGTACTATTTCCATTACAAAGTACAGTACTGGATTTTGTCTCTTAGACTCCAATTAAATCCGAACTTCTTGATTTCAATAAGCACATGTTTAATTGAAATTTATTTCTCATACATAGTATGTAAACATAGGTCTCAAACTAGTTAGAAAACAGTAGACACTCACTGATTTTTATATATAATATATATTGGTGGGGGATAGAGGTTTACATCTGGCTGTATTTTGCTATGCAATACAACCAGCTTGTAATGAGGACAGACCATATTTTTGCCTGTCCATTATCTTCCCTGTGTCACAGGAGTGTATGTGAGTATACACATGCTGGCTATAAAGATGCAAGAAGATATGAAAAACAGAGGGAGATTGGCTGATTACATACAAAAAAAGATATGAATTTATTGTTTCCACATCAGCTGTACATTTTTGGGGGTACCTAAGAAATAACTCGATAGCTTAGCTTATTTGATTCCTTTACAGGTTTTATGTCTTTACCCCATTTTAATTTTTCATTAGAATATAATAATAGCCACAGGAAAAAATGATTTGGTCTGTGATCTATTTCATTATGTTCTCATCATAAGGGGAGAATCTAAAGTGGGAGAGCATCACTAATTTTTCGGCACAGTAATTTATTCTACAGTATTTAAATGTTGTAATTTTCACACTGAGGCACATGCTGCCACATCTATCGTCCCCTGGACCAGTCTCTGTCTTGCTCTTTCCTTTTCATCTGTTTTGTTTTTGCATTTTTTTTCATAAATTCGACAGATGGCCTCTTGATGAATCCTTGATAATACTGTCATGTAAAGCAGCTAAGACTAGAAATCATCTCACAACAATTTTTCATTGCAAAGAGAAAATTGAAGGCAGACAAACATCGCTAAGTCCGTAACAACAGCAACAAAATATCCACTTCATGTAAATAAAGAGGACAAGCTTTCCTTATAATGCTCAAACACTAATGCCAGTATCTTTTAAAGCCTCTGGATTTTTTTATGCTACATTTAATTCATCTTTCAAGCCTTGGGTTTGTTTAGTATTTTGTTGGTTTCATATTCAGAAACATTTTCCCAGCTCTTAATGTGTTCTCCCTCCTCCTCAGTCCCCCTCCTTTTAGGTCTTTATAATTGTGGATCAGGTGAAGTTTGCTTCCCCTCATTTCAAGGTCATGCACCACTAGGACCATTTTCCTGACTCAGAGGGCACGTAATTTCACAGCCGTGTACTCCTCATTAATCCACCCTGAGTGGGTGCTCAGGAAGTTCCAGATCACAGATTTGTTTTTGTCTTGTTCTCTGACTCAGTGCTTCACAAAAGGATTAGATTAACCCCTTTTGATTGTATTTATATCTTACTGCATCGTGGTAGAAATAAAGTGATTTCTTCTTCTCCCCATGTAACCTTCCCACCCCTTCCACCACTGCACTGGGGACCCACAGCATTTCTTTTCAAATAGGCTTCGGTTAAAGTGAAGTTTGTGGCAGACAGAGAGAATTATTTGTTTTCTCCTTCCTCTCTCTTAATGCAGCTTTAATGCATGAATCTCTCTCTTCCCATTTGCAGAGACTTGTTTATTAACTTTGAATGGTTTCTGTTTAACTGGAAGCTGCTGCAGTCCACTGGCTCTGAACCTGGTCTCATCTGGACCTGAATTGTCCTGGATCCAAACAAACAAGAAACAAAAAAAGACAACACAGTGACTACTGGAGGGGATCCATCCTTTCCCCCTTGGTATAGTGCCCCAGCCAAATGCATCAGCCAGGCCCCTTCACCCGGGAGCTCTCTTCTGCCTCCATTTGTTGGCCAACTTCTCCTTGGCACCTGCTGGTGGAAGGGATCCCCCACTCACTGCTCCAGGTGGGGGCTGACCTCCCGGGTGGTGGCTGCATTCACGGGGAGCCCTCGGGAGCAGGGAACCTGGCCTGCTGGGGGGGTCTGGAGGGTCTTGCATCCCTGTGCCTCAGTTGCCCTATGGCAAAAGGCAAAGTATGTGGGAGCTGTGAAAAGTATTTTAAAATGGAGTTGAGCTGCTATTTTTAGCATCTTAAGGCAGGAAGGTCTGGTGTTCAGAGCAACCCGCTGGGAGACCCTGAGCTGGTGCAAACATTGATGTAATTACTTAATGTTTGTCCTTCTTCCCGCTGCCTGTAGTAGGAAATGAAATTAGTCAGTCATGTAATGCCATTTTTAAGTCCTCCAGGTAGGGCTTGATTTGAGATGAAAATAGATAAATGTAGGTGTCTACATACAAGCTTTGTGCTTCAGATGCCATTACAGTTAGTGTAGCTTGTGGGGTTATTGAGTGGACCGGCTGTAGGTGGGCAGCTCACAATCTTAACTACGTCGCCATTTTTTTGTAATGGGAGTTTAGGTCAGTGGTGCGCTTGTAAACACCTAAATTCAGGCGCCTTAATCTCAATGTGAGTCCATCCTTAGTGTCCTTTTACTGAACCTATCTTAAAAATATAACCTATGTTAGGAATACATACACTTAGTTTGTGATATCTCTTGTTATTCCTAATAATTGTGTTTCCTATGGAGATGGCCATCAGCCAAACAGGAATGGAGCCCCCTAACTCCAGCTATTTGTCAAAATTAAAGTGGTAAGTGGTCCCAGATCCACCAAGACTATCACTGAAATGGATTAGATTCAAACTGTGTGCCAGGGTAAGGGGATTACCATGGGAATTACCACAGTAACACCAGAGGTTCAGGATGGAGGATAGGAGAGGAAGGGTAAAGAAACGGTTTGGTCAAGTGGGAAGAACAGAGAAGGGAAGGAGGTGGTAGGGCTCAAACTGAAAGGCAGCACAGGAAAGGGTAAAAGAAGGCAGGGAGAGAAAATAAAAATTGATTTGCATTCATTGGTCAGATAAACACAGTTGAGTAGCTTGGAGGTTAATGGGCTCTACCCATCAGCTAACTGGTGGGAACTGCTGTGGGCGCATTCCTAGCTGTCCACAATTAGAGCACAGTGGGGAGGCCTGAATCATTACCCTTCATTTTGCACTTGTGACATGATAGGTGTGTACATCCCATCGGTCATTGTGAAGAGGAGCTGAGGGGACTGGGCATATTCAACCTTGAGAGGAGACGGCTTCGGAAGGACCTAACAACACCCTGCCAGTACCAATGAGGAGGTTTTCAAGAAGATGGAGCCAGGCTTTTGCAGCAGTGCGTGGTGGAAAGACAAGAGACAACAGGCAGAAACTGAAACAAGGAGGGTTGTATCCAAGTGCGTACAAGGAAAAACGGTTTCACCATGAGGAGAGTGAAGCAGTGGAAGATGATGCGCAGAGAGGATGTGCCACCTCCTCACTTGGATGTTTACAGGATCTCTCTGGATAAAGTTTTGAGCAACATCATCTGATCTCATAGCTGAGCCTGCTTTAAGCAGGATGACCTGTCCAACCTGAATTGCCCTCTGACTCACTCTGGATGGAGGGGAATCCCTACCTTGTTCTGATCTCCCTAAAGCAGAGGAGAGAAGTTTACCTTTCCTGCAGCTCTGAGTCCAAGTCAGCACAGGTAGAAGGTACGACCCCCAGCTGGACCTCCTTTTTCTTTTTACCCTTGGGACAGTTTCTCTCAGTACTGGTCCTGCAGGATAATGTTGTGAGGAACCACAGCAGAGTTTGTTCCAGTAGGCTGCGGCCAAAAGTGGCTGCACCTTTAGAGACACCAACCTCCAAAGGGATGTTCCCCCAGATGCTGCAAGCTGCTCTGCACAGAGAGCACAAAAGCAGCTTTATTTGAATATAAAGCTGTGGAAATTTCAGAATATTTTTGATGGCTTCTCTGGGTTTTGTTAAGGGAAGAGGGAAAGTCTCAGATGATATTAAGAGGAAGACTTGCTCCCAACTGGGACCTGTATCATGCTGAGTGCCATTCACTGTGGTGCAGATGGCTGTTGACTTCTTTCCACAAGGCAAGATAATTTTGGACTACCTGTGGGGTATGCAAGCTTATGAAAAATTAACAACATAGAGTCCCTTGTTTTGCATGGGAGGGGACACTACACTGCAGTTACTCTGCAGCTGAGCTGACTGCAGTACACACAGATACATCCTGGCTAGATTTGAACTAGCTTGCCTGGATGCTCCTGGTGGCATGAAAGAGAGAGCTCCGTGCAGACTGTAAAGCCTTTCTGAGGAAATCAGCAAACACTGGGGTGTTTAGTCCCACTGATTTCTGTGCCACGAGAGCTATCATGTCCCCAGGACCCATACAGTGAATAGAGTTCTCCCCGCCCAAACTGCAACAAATGTAGTATAAGTATACCCTAAAATACCATTGCTTTTAAAATGTGATTTAACAGGATTCCCTTTGCTATAGGAATGGGTTTTTTCTCTCTGCTTCCCCATCCTGATCAGAAGCCCCAGTTTCTTTCTCTGGAATTCGAGAGAGAAAAAGCCATGACAAGGACATGTCCGGCATTTAAATGATGTAATGAGAGAAAGGAGCAGAGCTGTGTGAAGCAAAGCAGCCTTCTCCCTTCCATGAGCCAGCTGCTCAGAACACTGAAATTTGCTTGGAGATACTGAAATTGGGATTGTTGCTTACATTGCCACTTTGGGGTACTTTTAGTGCTACAACATTTGATAAGGTTTTTCCCTATGAACAGAGTTTGCTTTCCCAATGCTATGAAATACCAGGAATTGTAGGCAGATAGTGCCCTGTGGAGGGTCACATCTGTGACTCACAGGTGTTTTTCCGCAGTCATCTTGCCAGTATTTTAGAAATAAGAGGAAGATACAAGATTTCCTAGGGAAGTTTTTCTATTACAGTGCTCAAGCACCAAAGGCGTGAAAAGATTTGCAGAAATTATTGGTGTGAAGGAACAAAGCACAAAAAAATCCAAAGTGATCATTAAGCATAGTGCACAACTAACCATTAAATGTGACTTAAGTGCTGTCTCTGTAGTAAATATGATCAGTTTTAATGACAGTTTCTCTGAGTTAGCAGTTTCACTGAGTTTCATAGAGCATACAAACTTCCAGCAGACAGGACTCATACTGGACTAAGCAATGTGCAAACAGAAGGCCAAACTTGTAGAGACTGGTACCACCTTCCACCACAGAACCTAAACTCAAACTCATAGATATTGGCACCACCTTCCACCTTCCAGAACCTAAACCCAAACTTGGGACTCCACCTCCTTGCTCACTTGCCACCCATATTTCCAATGCCCTTAATTCTCTGCTGTATCCTCTAATCATCGGGCATAAGGTGTATGAAATTCCTTATATAATAAGTTTCTGTTAGACTAAACCTGGGTTCAAATCTCTGGTCCAAACCAAGCAGTGGAGGGACCTGTGCCAGCTCAGGGGGACACTTGCACTAGGTTAATGCTCCCATGGACCTAGGGTGTAGGAGAGGCATTAGCATCCATTCAGTGTGCTGATACTTGTGAGTTCCCTTCAGAAGTGCCAAAGTTTTCTCATGCTTTGCAAGGGACACATGGCCATCTCTCCTGGGGTTCTGGATTTGTAATAGGACAGATAGGCTAGTGTTAAGACTCCTTTGATGGGTTTGGTCCATGACACTTAAATGCATCCTCTCTGCTTTGCTCAGTCAAGCCATGATTAAAGGTGGAGGTGTGGTTACCATCTAGCTGAAGTTGGGAGGTTAATAATTGGGTAAGAATAGCACGCTTGTTAATAACTAGGGATCAATAATGGAGGCAGAATGGGTGTTTCTGGTGTGGACTTTGTAAATGGTACATGTATATAGATGGTCATTGAGTGTGAATAGATTATATCCATACTACTATTGAGTTTAAAGTTCTTGTACTTTAAGTAATACAATTGAGCTTTAGAGAGCTTTTTATAGTCTGATGTGGCCAAATACTAGACAAATCCAAGCAGACATTAATCAGTCAGAGAGCTTCCAACTCACAAAAAAATTACATTGAAGGTGCATGAAGAGAGTCCTCCAGTCAGTGGTGAAGTTGTCTCAGCTTGATTTCTTGCTGTGCAGGGCAATAGGGAGCTCGGCAGAGGGTGATGGGGGTTAGCAGAATGGAGCTCACTTGGAGGAAGGGGTATGGGAGCATACAGAAAGACGAAGTTTGTATTTTCTTCCTCATGGTCCGTTTCAGTTTTCTACTGTATTTTTTCATGCAGGCACCTTCTTCATATGGCGTTTGCTCCCAGGCTTTTATGCTACAATCAGGAAGAAATGGACATCATCACGAACATCAGCTGCACTCTGGAAAAAACCCAAAGTTTTGGGAAAATTCTTTCTCCCCGTTGAACATAAGCAAAGTAGGTAGTATTGCTTGAAGCAGTTTTGGAGGTGAAATGGATTTCTGCTTTGCAGGCTCTCCGGGGGTGA
>NW_009258892.1:554647-571738 GCF_000687185.1 Egretta garzetta
GTGAGCTGCAGGCATTGCTGCAGTGCAAATCTCACCTACTACTTGGATCTGGTGCTTCTTCACCAGTGCTCAGTGCTCAGCCAGGGCACACATGGAGCAGAGCGCTCCCGGACCCTGCTCTGTGGTTGCAGCCATGCACAAGGGGTGGCACAGGCTCCTTCTCACACCCTGAAAACTTCTCTTCCTTCCTCTTTTTTTTTTTTTTTTTTTTTTTTAAGCACTTAAGCCCAACTGCTAATGGAATTTCATGATTTTAAATAATTTACATTTCCATCTGGTTTGAAAAACACCAGGTGGAGATTGCAGATTAGGATGATTCTAAGTGGAAGGAAATGTTTGTTTAAAATATTAAAGCTAAACCCAAACATTTATGTGAACCACATTTTTGCTGTCCATTGTGCTGTGTTTTCGTATCTTCTCTGCCATCACTTTAAATGTGCAAATAGTGGTTTTCTTTTAATTGGATATTTTGTACATGTTGGTTATCATTATGATCGGGGGAGAGGAGGCCAGACTGGGGTGCAGGAGGGAAGGAGAGTCCATACCAAAGGGTGAAGGAATCAGGGATTGAAGGGTTTCTTCAGCATGTTCCTTTGAAAATTACATTTGTTCCTTCCTGCTTTTCTACTGCCCTTGCTAACTTGCTTACTTGGAAGTGGAAATACATTTGAAGCTAGGTTACACAAGGGTGATTTTAAGGGAAAACATGCAACTCCCAAAGACCGATGAGGATTTTGTTAGGGTAAGGCCTGAAGGTTTGCTGGTGCACAGTCTGAAACACCCACAAGTACAAGAACTTTCCTTCTGTTCCACTTGCCAGCTGGCAGGCTTTTATTTGAAATGGGGGATACTGAACATGGTTTGTAAAACTGCTTCTAATACTTGATCAAGTAACTGCCAGTTCCTTGATGCACTTTCCCGATTACAGCATGCAAACTCACAGTGAGGAGCTATTCTACAGCACTGTTCCCAAAGCTGCTGTCCCACCTTTTTCCCTGTATTTTGAAATATTTCATTTTATGAAACCACATCTGATAGTCATCTTAAACCCCACCCTTATCCCCTATCTAAAATCTTTGTATTTCAGTTCCCAGGAAAAGGGATGGTTTTCATTTTGAGTAGAAGCTGCAGAGACATTCTGGTAGGTGCGTGCCTTAGCATGACATGATTCAACATCACACCTGCATTGTAACGATAGCATGTAAGGCTAAAGCTTGCCTTTGCTGTGCAAAACTCCAGGTACAATATTGCAGAAATGATCAGTGAAAAGCATCAGTAACACAGAGTTATGGTTGCATGAGGAAAGCTGTATTTTAATCAAATAAAGTAAATGTAGACCAACGTTGCTCACGCTTGCAAATTCCTGATTCAGAGATGCCAATGGCTCAGAGACAACTACCTCTACCAGCCTGTAATATGGCCTGATTTACTTTACCATGAGTAAAACTGCTCCAGCTGCTCCGAGCTCTGTCCGAAGATGGTAATACTGCTTTTTACTGTATGGCGGTAATCCACATTTTCACCGTTCAGAGTTCTGTGAGGACATGAAAACTCTTTGCTCCTTTGATCATATTTGAAAAAATTAGAAACAAAACATTGGCTCTTTGTCTGTGTACTGTGAACCCCCTTGCCCTAAGACACTACCAGACAGCTGAAGAGTGAGTTAAATATTGAAAGTTATAATATCCCCTGGCAAATCTTGAGTGTAATTTGTGGTGGCTATAAGTTGAACTATGATCCAAAAGACCAGATTGTGGGTTTTATTATGTATGAAATACCAGAACTTTTTTTTTTTTTTTTGGTGAGGATTTGGCTCTAAAACCAGCTAGTCTGAAAGTCTCCTAAACAATAAAATTAGTTTGTACTAGGATAGATGAATATTAGAATAGATCAAAATTGTCTGCAGAAAATTTGCATGAATTTACCAAAGGAAAGGATACAGTGAGCAGATTTTAATTTTGTTGAGTTTGTTACAGAGCAAGCTGACAAGTATAAAGCAGTGGATGCAATTTATTAAGACTTAAAGATTTACTGTTTGGTGAAGATTCATTTTGTATGATCAAAAAGTCAGATGCTGTTCATGAAAGATTCCATAAAAATAGTTTGGCAGGTGAAAGATAGATGAGGAAGGTAAACGGTTATTTTTCACATCAGTAAGGTAATTGGAAAGGGGTGTGTTCTAGGAATTAGTTTGAGTCACTCTCAACACTGGTGGCTCCAAAGAAGGAATATCGGTAAGGTGTGAAAATTCGGCGGTTACAGTAAAGTGAAAGATCTTACTAATACCAAAAGGAGAATGAGATTACGTTGAAGCGGGGGAGGCAGGACTTGAAAGTGGCTTTGGTTATTTAATATACTGTAGCACTGGAAGTACGTTAATGTTTTCAGGGATCAGTAAATGCCAATCACAAATCAGGAAAAGGAACTGATTTGGTAAGAATCGAGGAACGTTCGTAGTCCAGCCTCGAAAGACAGCTGACAACCCAACCTCCGCAGACAAGCTACAGGCGCCTTTTTGTCCTGAAGTGCTATTTGCATGTTGCATGTTATGGTCAAGTCTAGACTCTCTTTTAATCATTTCGTTCCCCGACCCAAGGACTCTGCCCCTTGAGTGTGAGGAGTTACAGGGGTTATCTTTAAAGATGCTGCTCATTTTTCTCCCACATCCATTATTTTTATAAACAGCTTTTACCATACTTCATTAATAGTAATCCCCTGTGCGGTCTTTGCAATCGGAGGCATAGCTGAGAGCTCTTCATCTGTACACATGAAAGAACTTGCATTTTGTCTATTTGCATCTTAAGTTTCTCCAATATTGGAATGTGCAGTAGGTGACTTTAAATGACTTTCTTCTTGTTTCCATCCCATTTGGGAAAAAATAGTAATCTCACAAAAATACTCTCTAAACAATATCATTAAAGGTAAGTAAACTAATAACACATAGATTTTAGTGTTTGCTGGTTTGTGTCAGTGTCTGGTAATACAATGAATAATTCATATCAAACTAGTAGAATGTAACATTTACATAAAATAATACTTTGCAAATTTATGGTAAGTACTAATTACTTGCCTTATTTGCCATGACTATGATATTAAATATTCATAAAAATGTGATTATTTCTTTGATTTGGCAGGCATTTAGATTTCTCTACAGCTTTTCACACTGCTAATTTTAATCCAGTAAATTATCTGGAAGAAAACAGTATGCAGCCTAAAAACTGTTCAAAATTCACTCCAACATCGAGCACATTATGGACGTAATGATCCATTACAACCAAACTTCAAGAAGGTCTTGCAAGAAAACTGAGAATTAAACAAAGAAATATGGAGACTATCATCATTATTTATCAGATATATTTATTAATAGTTTAGAATTTTATATACATTGAGAAACTTCTAAATAATTAGATCTACTTTTATATGTTTTATTTTTGTGAAGTTAAGTTTTCTTAAATTCTGTCTGTGTTAAATCTGTTGCTCATCTTTATTTTTGGTGTATTTCTATTTTAACCAGTTAAAGAATCTGAATTCTGTCTTTTGAATACAAGAGACATATGCTTATTTTTAACTGTCACTTAGAAAAAAATCCTTGTGACCGTTGCTTGGGGTTGTATGATATACAGTGTTAATACCACCTTGCACGTAAGAGTGTGTATGAATGGGGGTGTGTGTATATATGTATACATTGATTCCAAGGCTTCAAAGCTGCTTACATAAATAAAGCTTCATATCTATCTGTGAATATTTAGTCTCTGTTCCTGTCTCTCTAGCTGTGTAATGTGCGTGCAAGTAAATCTATGACATTTTAATTAATAAGAATAAAGTATCTAAAACTACGTACTACATGTCCATTGCATATGTGCCCCAAAATGGAGAGAATTAACAAGAGGAATCAGAAATGCTGCTTCTTAGACCCCCATGCTTAGGTTCTTTCCCTGCATTGTTTGCATCCTTCGCTGCTGTTTTTAGCAGCAGAGGAATAAACGGTCATCTCAAATGAGGTAATATAACCAAATACAATCCTCAGAAGGTAGCATAGCAAAACAAAGAGTCATGGAATGTGTGTGTATAAAGATTTCTATAATAGATAACAAAAGAATTATGCAATATAGTCTTTATAAAATGTATGTAATATGCAACATCTAACTGTATGTGTAGAATTATCTTTGTGACCTTTATAATCAGCAAAACCTGTCCTTGTTTCCTGTTTTGGTTTTTTTTTTTTTCTTTACAGATTTTGCACTAATGAAGGTGCATTGTCAGCACACCTACTCCCTATTACCTGCCCTTCCCAGCCGCTCGATGCCTTGCTACACAGGGGTAGCCCCGAGGTACCTCAGGGAGTTGTGCCTCCATCCCTCCCACCTGTTCAATTAAAACTTTGCTGCTCATCAAGCTTCAGTCAAATATGTGCGGAACATTCAAAGATGATACATAAACCTTTTAAAATCTTTGATTAAAAGTTAAACTGATGGCTGGTAACTTGCAAACAGCATCACTAACCATATGTAAAAATAAAGAGTTCCTGTATCATCGCTTAAAATAAACATTTGGAAAAGGTTTTGAAATATCAATCTGCTTCTTTGCTGTACAAATAAGGAATGTGAAATGAAATGTAACTTTGTTAAGTCTAAACACAAGAAAACAAATTTTGCCTTCAGTATTACACAGCTCATCCCTGCCTAAGAAAGACTTGCAGGATTTCAGCAAGCCGTGCAGGTTGTTGGAGCAAAATTGGGGTTCCGGAGCTGCATCTGCCATCACATCCTGCTCAGCAGTGCCCTGAGCTTAGGATACACCACTCGAGCACTCTGGCAGTGAAATCTCTTGGGGCATCTCCCCCGTGGCAGAAGGTGGGGCAGCGCGGGGGCATGTGGCGTTTGCCCTGTGCTGATGCCAAGTGCCTGCCTGGAGATCCCTTGCTCCTGGTTCCAGCTGCACTCGGGGCCACGGCTCAGTAACTCTCCCCAGAACAGCTCTCTGCTATATTCCCATGGTTACATGCTGCCTCTCTCCTGCGAGAGGATTTTAAAGGGCAGAGGCATCTGATGTAGTTTCTGCTTAGCAGACCACTTGGTTTTGAGGCACGTTGCAGAAAGATGACTTTACTCTCTAGCTAAATCAGCCAAATGTCAAATAGATAACATGAATCTAAAATATATATATATCAAAAACCCAAGACTATTCTGTCCAGGAGGAGAGAGGGAATGTGCAGTTCAAGGGACACATTCTACATTTGTTCTGCTGACAGTTCAGTCAATCCAGGGTCCTGCGTGCTCATCTGAGTGGAGTTCTTGACCCTAAATAAATGTGAGCGAGAGTAACCCTAATTTCCCTGTGTTGGAGGAAAAATCCTTCTGGAAACTTGCTCAGGTAGTTTTCATATGTACAAATGCTAGCACCTTGTCACCTGTGACTACACCATGTAATTAAACTCCTTCTGAAGTTGTACACCTACTGAAATCTCTTTTGTAAGCGAAATGAAATCCTTTGTTTTTACGTGTTTTGACATCGTGAAATGGGGACAAGTGAAGCAGAGTCTTAAAATCCCCAGTGCAGCTCTAATGGAGCCTCTTCTGGTTGCTTTGTACTAGTTTCAGGGGTGAAAAGAGAGTTCATTTAAAAATAGGCATTTCCCTTCAAGATGAGAAACTATTGATTTGTATTTGTATTCTCCAAGAAAAATCACTGATCCCTTCAAATGGGAAAAGAACCTCTGCGTTGCAATCCTGTGAGCTGTGTAAAAGAGGCTGCATGCTCAAAGTCAAAGGGAAGCCAGAGGAAAATGGCATACAGGAGGTCAAAGCAGTTCACATGGCTCATCGGCAGCTGTTTGCACCATATGACAGATCTAAAGGCAAGTTTGGAGCTGTCTGTACAATATGTGGAGCTTACCAGAGATATAGAAGCTGCTGCTATAATGTCATTTCCCATAAAAAAAAGTTGGTAAAGTTGGCACCGTGTTTTATGGACTGCAGCGCCAATGATAGCCTTAATTCATGATCTTAATCCTGACAAAAAGAGACAAGGAAAGGGGAACTGGATGTTCACTTTACCGGAAGTTCTCTGAGAGTACAGCTCCTGGCATCACTTTGTGCTGCTCAGCACTAAGTCTGTATCATAGCCTGCTTTGCTTTGTTTTTCTTATATCATAATACAGAATCAAAATACATAATCAGAAATACAAGAATTGAAAAGAAAATGCACACGCTATTGCCCTGACCTTCGCTCATCTGAAGACCACTTGGGTTCAGCTGGCTAGGGTCACGCAAGACACAAATCTGATCACAACCAAAGGGTAGCTGCTAAGCGTGAGAGAAGGTAGGTGGGAAACCAAAACAAAATGATGTCCATTAGTCACAAAGTGGGGCTTGTAGATGTTACAATATAACAAAACCATTAAAATAGTTTCGCTTGATGTGATTCTGCACAATTGCTAGCTAGCTATTTTTCATAACTTTGTCACAATAGGCAGTAAGACTGATAGAGGGAATGAATGAGATAGGAGAACTTTGAGGGCTTTGAGAACTTTTTCTAATTAATTCTGTGAATACCGAAATACGCATTGTTTAAAACCATTGGGTTTTAGCAAACAAAGCAAAATATTCCAGTTTTGCCTAAAGGCCATTCTGCACCGATGTATAAAATTACATTTCATTGCCTAAATTGAATCATTAATTCCTGATCCTGGAAACTTATTTACACAACATTTAGTCTCCTGAATAACATTGTCGATATGAGCAGAACCACCCAAGTTCATCAGGTTTCCTGAGCATGGTGTGTTCTCAGTACCTAGGATCCTGACCTGCATAAACGCCCTTGTCTGACTGAGGAGGCTGATACTTTCACGCATGGTTTGTGAGGTAGATAGCTCACACAGTACTGAGATGAAATGCTCCGTATAAATAGTTAATTTATTTCAACGTGCATTACCACTACATCTCAAGATGTATACCAGAGCCCATCTTGTGCTGTCCTGCTGGAAAGACAATCTGCCACAAGTCTGGACTTTAAGGGATCATTTTGAGAAGTGTTGGAATTGCTATATGCAGAAATAGATGTGTTGCAAACTTCAATCACTGTAGGAAACCTGCTAGAAAATGTGGCTGCTCAGTTAATGAATCTGGAGAGTCAGATGGGCATATTGAAAGAAGATGAGAATGCACAGAAACTGGATTTCCACCTGAGGAGCTCAGCATGACATTTTCCAAGGTTCATGAAACATTATTTAAATGTCTTATTTTTAACTTTTGCCCCCACCTCTTCACTTGAGATATCTTCTTCATCTAGAGAGACAGGGTGAAATCAAGGGAATATAGCACTGGTCCTTTCTTGGCAATGCTTTTTGGTAGGAACTTCCATCCCAGAAATAATTCCTTGGCGTCATTATCATTCTTATTTAGGGAAGAAACAGCTTTTAAAACTGCAGTGGGCCCCTGTGTCTAGATTGACCGGGACTGACTATGGAGATTCTCTGAATTCACCCGCATGCATGGGTATGGGAAAAGATGGAGACGGGACTTGCCAGCTCCAATAACTAGGTCCAGATGACACAGAAAATTTTCCTCTGTACCCTGAAGTCCCCTTCTGGTGAAAATCCTCTTTAACTATAGACGCCCTGAAAACCGATCTTTAAGGGTTGGGCTTGTAGTCTACAGCTTTATGAGCTGCAATGGTGCTTGGTCTTGCACCACTCACATGAAGTTCCGCCAAAGAGAAGTATGGATCAGCATTTTCAAAGACAGGAAAATAGTGGTTTAATGTAATTTCTGGCCTTGTTTAGTAAAAGACTAAGTTGAGAGAGATTTCTGCCATATTAAATAAATTTAAAAAGACAATTGGCTGAGAGAAACTTTATTGGAGCAAATTTTCAATACTTTAAAAAATATTTATTCAATATTCTTTATGATGAAACTCAGGAACTGGTACAGATGAGAGTCTTTGTCTATAGAGATTCCTTTAAGGGTAATGAATAAAAAGAGGATAGATTTTAGCTCAATAAGGTCAACACTCTTCTATGTGTGTGTCTAACAACTAAACACAGTGAAAATGGATTCTGAACATGCCTATCTATAAATTAATACAACTGTAATGGAAATTATTGAAACAACAGCCAAATAGATAAGAAAAACCTTTATTGTTTGAGAGAAAATAATGCAGAAACATCATGTAACTTGTAGGTGAATACGATCTTAGTGCTTATTTTTATATTTTTGCTTATACTGGTGGAACAAAATGGAGCCTGGATCCCTCAAACCATAGATATTAAGAATATTAAATTAGTTATACTCAGAAGATTAAGTATGTTGTATGAGGGGGAGAAAAAACTATTTACTGAAAAATGTAAAAGGAGGTGGGTCTTTATACGTACACATGAAGATTCTTTTTGATGATATTTCAGTACCTCTGCCAGTACAGGGTTGCACCAGGAAATGCTGCACAGTAATTGCAATCAATATTCTTTTCCAGCTTCTTCTAGAAGAAGCTCTAGTATATTCATTTCCCTTTTTTTTGGATGTCGTAAGTTATATGGAAAAGATATTTATAACGGAAGCCGTTTGAATGACTGGAGGACTCTGCTGATAAAGACATAGAGCGCGTATTCTGCTGCAGAGGTCTTTATACTGCGGAATTGATGGCTGATTACAAAGCAGCCTGAAGATCTAATTACAATTGGCAACCAGGAGATGAGGGAAGACTGCAGACAATTTTCCTCTATTTTTATACACAGTCCTTGTGGCATTCACATTGCTTTCAATAAGCGTGCTTCTGGCAAAAACTGTCAATGATGGTAATCGTCTGGATGACTGGCTTCAGAGAGGCTGCAAGCCTGACCTTTGCTATTGTAATCATCACCGTCATCAGCGTGGGGATGCACGCCACCCCAAAGCTAGAACAAGTGCTGTAACTAGGTGGTAATTGCAGATTGTTAATGATGATGCTATTGATGATGCATTTTTGTTTGTGTTAATTGAAAATACGTTAAGCTGGGCTTAACTCTAGGTGGTAAATGATTAATGCTAAAAGAGGAAGGAAATGTGTGGCTGAAGTAAGAAAGACAAACATTTCGTGTGTGCCATTCTGCTATGTTTACCCTACCTGGTACATAATCTGTTTGAAAAGGAGGGCATAAAACTCTGATTAAAAATAAGGTTAAAATCCTATAGCTAAAGAGTGTGCTCTTAAGCCTATTGCACTGGCCAGTGACTACTATTAAAGTTGTGTAGTAATAATTGCAGCTCACCAGGGAAAACAGATCATGGATGCTGAACAGGGCCAAAATACCAGTTTAGATACTTGGGGAAGACATGCTCTGTGAAGGCCGTGGAGTGTAACTGGAGAGATATACAGGATATACAGGCTTCTCTAGAAATCTTAGGATCTTGATTTCTCTGCCAAAGTTATAATAATCTCAAACCAGGTACTTTATTTTCGTAATAAGCATGAAGAATTACATCCTATCTCAGGTTTTCAATTTGTAGGAAACTTTAAAATTTACGTAATGGACTTTATCCTCTGGACAGATATGACTAAACATCACAAAAGTTAATGTAAAACTAGCAGTTCTGTAAGTGTTTCTTTAGTATTCTTGTTCTCCCTGGAAAATTGAAAATATAAAGAAAAATGGTTTGTACTGTTCAGCTTTTCACTGGAGGAGTCTCATCACTGCTGGAGCTGAATGCTGAGTGAAACGGTTCAGAGAAACCAGAACCTCCCATGGAAACAAAAGGTTTGAGCCTTGCGTGAAGGAGAATCGTTCTCCGTGGTAAAAAGCTGAGTGGCTGGAAGATTCACCTGACACGCGTGAGTTTTTTCCCCCCTGTCACAAGTGCAAAAAAGTTCACTGAACTTCATACCGTAATGTCAGGCCAGACTTACCGCTTCTAGCTTTCGGCTTGTCTGCCTGATCTTGGTTGCATTAGCGCTAAGCCGAACACATGCACAGTTTTCTGTTGTGCTGTATCATGGGTGTAAACATCAAGCACACGCAGTGTCAAGCGTATAGACTTGTCTGTGACAAAGTATGTGGTAATTACTCTTGAATATTCCCTTAAAGAGATATCTCCTTAGAAAAAAGAAATCTAACCAAATCAATGGGTTTCTACCAAAAGTTGCACTGAAGACCAATGGAATGTAATCTGAAACATTTCTGCTCTAAAGTGGTACCTATTAAAACGATGGAATGTAATCTGAAACAACATTTCTGCTCTAAAGTGGTACCTATTAAAACTTCATTTTTCATGTTGTTAAAGGACGAGCCAGTATAGTCTCACTGAAAGGGGAGGCCTGGTTCACACTGTGAAGTTTCTAGAAGTTTAGGCTATTCTTCAGAAACTTGCCACTACGTTGTAGCTCTCACTAATGGTAAGGTGAAGCAGGTAGAGTCATGCATGCAGCTGAAGGTGGGAGCCTGCGGAGAAATGTGCCTCCGATGTGCTCCTGATTTAGTTTAGCTCAGAGATTTTGTGATCTCTCACAAGTGAAGGTCTTTATCATCTAGCCGTGTTTCAGCAGCCCTTACGAAACAGTCGATCTCATCTCATTTCATTTCTGGGAGCCTGTGAGAGAAATGTGGTTACAAAGGATGATAGCTCTGCCGGCAAGACCAGGAAGCCCAGAGATGCCAGTGGACGTGACAAACGGGGCGCAAATGCTTTCCCTGGAGCCTCTCCCCAGAAACAGACTGAATTGAGTTGGTGAGGAACGCCACTGTTACTTGTGTTGTACCCCTTCGGATAAACAAAGTGCTTTTATTAATACAGTGTCTTTCAAGAGCAGTAAATACACATTCAAATAATTGGGTCAAATTAGTTTCTCCTTTAACTCTGCTGCCTTGCTCAGCTGGCACCAGTTTTGAGTTTGCTCCAATTTCTTTAAAACTTGAACCTGCAAGATGAATGTCAATTATACCCAAATCAATTCTGGCAGCACCAGCGTATATTTTGGTCTCCATACAGGTAGGAGGATGATTGTTCCTCCTCTGATATTTAAGGGCCTTGTGGGGTAGCTAGGATAGCTACTAAAAATTGCCTCCTGCATTCATGATCTTCTGAAGTGAAACTAAAGGTGTGCGGTCACATATATCAGTAGTCGATTTCTTGGGAAACCTGTGCAGGTATTCCTGAGACTACATTGTACCGGTGATCATCTTTACATGGAAAGTAAAACTAAGGATAGTGACAGCAGACGAAGGTAAAAGGCCGTTACATCTCACCTTGTACATATATTCATGTTAATACCGTATTGCCAAGTCACACACAACCTGTTTTTCTACGGAAACCAGTGACACGCTGAGCCCTCTTCTGCATGGAAATGGTTTTATTACAGCAACACCTAATAACTTATGGTGTCGAAACCTCTTCTTTTGCCAGAGGATCCCAGAGCCCTTTCCAAATGTAACACAGTGGGAAGCGGAAGTCAGATAATACAAAGCTGTGGACACGCTTAAAAGCCTTGGCTTGCGTTTCCCACATAGCAGAGTCCAAAATTCAGCAGTTGTTCACTGTTCTTACTAAATGAAATATAAATGACTGCAGAACACCTCACCTACCTTTTGTAATGATGGTTGGCAAATATTTACTTTTTGTTGGGGCCACTACTTAAAATGGAATAAGTCCCCATCAAATATTCCACACACATCCTACGTTAATGAGGCCTTAAAACTTATGAGTACAGGAGAAAAGCAAGGTACTGCACTTAGTTAGACCATTGATTAAATTAAGCCATGAAATTACTGCCTATTATGAAAAATGCATGCTCATTTTACTGTTATCTCCTTTCCTCTCTTCCTCTGTGTTTGTGTATTACATCTGTATGTTGTCTGGTCATAAACCTGGCTTGTAAACTCTCAGTGGAGGAATCCGTCTTTATTATGGTGTGCGTGCGCAGCCCCGGACATAGCGGCGGTCCTAGTTCTTGACAGGCGCGTCTTTGCACGAAGGTGGTGCAGACTATCAATAGTGCACCTCTCAGAAATGACCCTGTGACACCATAAAACTTTCCTGCCCTTCTCATTCAAATGCTGAACTGCATTTACTGTCGGGAGGTGCCCGCTCATCTCCCCTCAGGTCCTTCGAACCATCCAGTTGATCGTACCGATCATCCCGTGGTTTTGCCAGTTGCAGCCCCACCAGGGCTAATCAGTGATACTTCAGAAGATGGCAAATACCTCCTGCCGTGCAGCTAGGTGATTATGCGGTGCTGTACGCAGGAAATACTTCTTTTCTATGAGGCGGCAATGTTATTCGGAGACATTGAAATAGCAATAAGGGGTTTTTTGTTTGTTTTTTTAAAAAAGCATGTATGTATGAGCACATAACAGAGGTGTAAAATATACAGCCAGGTCCTTCCCGCAGTGTTGCCCAAGGGGCATTGGAAACAGAAGTGTGTTCATCACATTTTAGTTTTTTGGTGAGGTTTATTCTTTGCAATGTTTTTGAATATTCAGCCAACACTTCAGCGTTCCCTACCTTCCTCTGGGTGTTTGCAAAGGCAGGCTCTTCACAAGCAGCTGTTCAGTGTGGTGCCGCCAAGGTCCTTCGCTGCATTTCCAGTGCTGGAATTCAGTGTTAGCAATAATTTATGTATGTATATCTTCACAAATGTCAAAAATAAACCTTTAAAAATCTGAACCTGCCCTCCAAAGGTTTAAATATTTCAAAATAGCATTTAAATGACTTTCTGTTGTCCTAAATTCCTTAGCATGTTATAAAAGTACAGGTTGACTCAATAAGCATAAGCATTTGAAAAATACACAGTCGTATGAGTTTTGCTGGCAATAAAGAAGATACGTGTTGGGAACAGAGATAACACATTCGCCATGAAGAATTTAAGTGACATAGAATGGTTAAACCCAAATATCAGCAGTGGACCCCCAGCCAAACAACGCACTACTCTGAGGGATGTTCGCAATTAAAAAAAATTGTGCTAAGTTATTTCCCAACACAATTTGTGAATAGATAGGAAGAAGCGATCATTCAGATGATTCAGCTCTGTCTTTAGATGATATAAATTCATGGTCTTATCTAATACCTGCTTTTGAATGTGGCTACTTGTTTTTCTTCTGTATGGTATTTTGTCGCACATTAAAAAATGTGCAAGTGGTGCAAGAAAGACAACGCAATGCTTTGGTTTCCCAGCTTGGCCAATTTCTGGACTGAAGCTTTTGCTTTTCTTCATAAAAAGGTCTTCATTTGGCTTTAAAAATATTTCCTCTGCAGTGTTTAGCAAATCTAGGGTAGTTTTCACATAAAAAGCCATACTTAGCTACTTTACTAACAAGCAGCTGTGTTAGTATGATGCAGCAGTCACCTTAGTGCTGGGGACTGGGAGCCAGTTCTGGTGTTAACCCTGGCGTCGTGTTGTGATTTGAAGCTTACGCAGCAACCTCTCTCACTTTTGGGTATTTGCCTTCCCAGGGTGGAGGGGGGAGCCTTGAGCCCCGCGCGCCGGGCAGGAGGGGAGAGGGAGAGGAGAGCGGTGGTGGCTGCCGGGCAGGCTGGGGACAGTGGGAAGCCCCTGTCCCCCGGTCCCACTGAGCCGTGTGGCATCGTCTGGGACGCCAGGTTCACCGGCTGCGCAGGACCCATAAAATACCTGCCTGATTTTCTTCAATAAGCACGAGCTAGAGGTTAATAATGTGGGGATGTTTGATTCCCTGCTGTTTTAAATAATTTCATGGGGAACCTAATGTGACAGGACACCAGTTAGAAAGGTTACTACCCTCATCAAACTACAGCACTTCTTTCCGATTATTTCCTACCAATTTCTCGGCCTTATGCCTCCTCTCCCTACATGCACTGCAAATGAGTCTTCAAAAGGACATTCTACAGTGGAGTGGAGACAGAAAAACCTCATCCCCAGCTGGAGTTATGTCAGTGCTCCAGGGGTGTCGGTGTCTTCTCTTCGCCCTGCCATAGGGCTGGCTGCAGCCGGACTGCGCTCCCCACCCTGGCTGGAGGATGCCCTCGAGCTCCGAAAGGCTCAGCCGGCAACCCCTCACCTTGCAATCAGTTTTAGGTTGTCTAAACATGGGAGGGTGGTCCACCCAAGCAAATTTCTTCCCTCCTTTATTTTGCTTTTAATGCCACGTAGGTTTTTTTTTTTTCCAGACTATTTAGTTGATTTAGCACCCTTTGTATATTTTTTTCCCTTTATTTTCTTAAACTGAATTTCTGCCTAACTTGATTTCTCTTTGGCACAATGTCTTTATCCTTAGCCCTTTCACTTCTCTCCCCTCCCCTTTCTCTCCTTTCAGTTGCTCTGGCTCATCTTCCACCCTTTGTTCACTTTCTTTCTAAAAATGATGAGATTCTGTAGCCAGCTCAGCTTTTTAATACAGCTCTTGGGAACGTTAGGTTGTGGTTGATAATGGGAGACTGAGTTTAAAATGGTGCTTGCATGGGGCTGCAGTGCCTTGACATCGTCATTTGGCCAAGGAGAGAACAGTTTTGTCCAGTAAAAATGCCGGCTTGCAGTTCACAGGTAATTGGTGAAGAAATTCTTCTATATTTTGAGATATATATACCCACAGACATATAAAGATATATGTATATGTATGCCAGTCTTCGGATTTTAATAAATTCCCCTAAGTAATTTCTATGAGAAAAAGTCTGGTTTTAAATTTAACTTCTGGTTTAAAATTTAATTTCAAGATGTTTCTTGAGACAAAAATGTGTTTTAAGAAACAAAATATGAACTAAAAAATTCTGCTATTTTTCTGGGCTTTTTTTTTCAGTTACAAAAGAATTAAAAAATTTGTTCATTTCTCACTTCATTTTCTCTTCTTTCTTTTTTAGTAGCAAAAGGGTAATGAGAAGAATATTAAAGCAGAAAAAGAATTAAAAAATATTTTTACAATTCAGTAAAAATATTTTGACAATTATCTTTTAAAATGAAATGCATTGTTTTTGGAAGCAGCAGAGGAAAAATTATTTTGAAATCTCAAAACAAAAATTGCCCTTTTCACTATAGTAACCATATGTTACAGCTCTAAGTTACCAGTAATACTCAAGACAATGCTGTGATTAAGTGGAAAAGAAAATAATTGTCTGAACTTGAGAAATTTGACCCAAAGGCTGGCTTCTCTATGTTTCATAGGCTGATCACACTGAGCACCTGGGGTAAGCCCCCGAGTACAGTACTTCATTTTATGAGACGTCGGTTACACTGACCCAAACAATAATTGGGATGGAAAATTGTTTCAGTTTAGTAGAATCCTGCAAACCAGATCTGAAGAGATGTATATTTCTTGACAATAATATCCAGTCCCCTTTTGAGCATTAGGCAAACATTCAGTTCATAAAAACCCGTGGCTTAAATGCATGCTTACATATTTTTGAAGATTTTCATAGATTTCCTAAGCCAAACTCAAATGTACTTTACTTTTCTTTTTCCAACAAGCTCAAGACATGCATAACAGATGAAAATTATAAATATAGTATTTACAGAAAAATTCGAATGCTTTTGGAAGACACTTGATTTTCACATCTATTTGTCCCTTTCTGTTGTGCATTTATGAGGCTGAATACATTGCGGTTGAAGCACAAAGGGTCTCCGTGAGCCTGAAATCTGGTTACAATTAAATGGCTTGAAGTTATTATGAGCTTCTAGCTGGAGGGGGGCAGGTAGGAGTGGGGCCAATATAAACAACCATTCCCAAGTGATATTAGCAGTAGGAAAGTGGGTGAAACTCCCCCAGAACATTCTGCCGAAAGGCACTTATGTATAGAACATCATGTGTGTCCGTCGGTAGCTCCCCCAGTAAAGTTTGAATTCACACATGCAGGGAAAATACTAGAAGACAGAGATTCAAGTTTTTGCTTGTTCTCAGCCACATGATTACCTGTGAACCATATTTTAAAATGCATTCTGAGATTTGAGCTAATAATGTGAATGACATTCAGTGAGATTGCCAAATGCTGGTAATTTACTTTCATTTTCACATTAATGTGGGCCCACCTGTGATGAATTGGAAACTAAATAAGCACATCAGTTTTAATTAGATATTTCAGCGCCTGGATCTAGTTAAACAGCAGCATTCATTCTTATCTATTAAACAGTCAAAGAGACTTCTGCATTCTTCCCAGCAAGTTCTCTCTCCTTCCAACTCACCTTCTTTGCATTGCTTTCCTCTCTTTCTTACTGGAATATTTTACTGGAGATGATCTAAGCTGGTGGCATCCTACAGAGTTAATAATACAGTTATCACAGAATTGGCTGATCTAGATGATTTTCCTAATTATAGAGGAATTAAGAAGGCTCTCAATATTGTTTTATTCTGCAATGAAAACAAAACAAAACCCCGAGCAATTGGAATAAGTTCACAGTTTAGGCTTCACAAAATAGAAATGGCTTTCTGTTGACAGTCATGGACTTGTACCACTGCACCCTTGGGATCCAGTTTCAGTTAACGGGTAACAATTTGGGTACCAGCTGGAACAGTTTCCACTCCTGGAGGGGCAGGGAGCTGCAAAAGGGATGGAAATATTCAGTGTTGTGTTGGAAGGAGTCTGGCCAGCAGCCTGGGAAAGGCTTTTTTTCTCCTGGGGTGGGCGCTGACAGCAAAACCTGCCTCGTGCCTCGGTTTTCCCACTGACAAGTCAGCAGTAAAGCTGAAAGGCAGTTTTATCCTACTGAATACTCAGTGTTTCTGTTGAGGCTACCAACGAGCATTTGTTGTTGTTTTCTGTTTCAGTAGACAGTCGTTTGCTGAAATAACAAAGCTTCATGTTTCAGTCTGAGGAATTTGTGTCTGATGCTCAAGTGGATGCAGAGATTTTTCCTCTGTCTCGGTTCCACCTTTCCTCACAGGGTTTTGCAGTCTGACCCTCCTTTCCAAGGCAGTTTTCAATAGAAAACTGAGGCCTGAGCTGCTGCCGTATTGAACAAGCACATATCAAATCAGCCTTGCAAGAAAGGGCACCAGGTTAAATTTTAATCTATTTTTTATTCTTCTGTAAAATCTTGATAGATTGAATGATGCCTTTAAGACAAGTCTATGCAATTACATTTCCCTCTGTGAATAATATTAATTTAGGTAACTATTTCTAGAAATATTAATTGATGATTAACAGACATAGCAGTTGTAGG
>NW_009258892.1:571762-604413 GCF_000687185.1 Egretta garzetta
CTCACTGTTCCTCTGAGCCGTGAGACGCTTGGAGCAGCTTCCAGGAGAGCAGCTGATATTGGTAAAGCTGATGTTTCAACTACTTAGAACTAGCATTAAGCCTTTACTACCTCTGACTTTATTGTTCTTACTGGTATTTCTGAAGAAAGGGCAAACAAGTTCATAAATACAGAGGATACAGTGCTGGTGAAAAAGAGCTCTATTTGGAGCCAGGAAAACCTGTGTGAACACCTTGAAAAAAATATTACCCAAGTTCTGGCTTGCTACACTGACATTTCAGCCTACCAGCTCAGAAATACTTTTTTTGGGTGCATTTTATGAATAACTGCGTTGTTCAGAAACAGCGCAGGAAATAGCAGGGAGAGCCTGGAGCTAAATTCACATCTAATTCAGATTTCAGACAGTTTCATTTGAAAATAGGTATGCTTTTATGCAAAAATATTTAGCATTAAAGCTCCAGACTAATGGCCCAGAGCTGACCCTGCTCTCTGAGGAAAACCCATGATGTTAGCTCAGCACATACCCCTGCTGTGGGTGCTCTAGAAGACGGCATGTAAGCGAGATTCTCAGGAGAAGATCGTCACAGGCTTTCCTTCCCCGAACCCTCTCTGAATGGGGGAAGCAGTCCTCCAAATAGTCATAACCTGCTGGAAATAAAATTGGGCTGACAGCTTCACAAGCCCAAATGTATTGCTTTAAGCGTATTCCAAAGCATTTAAACAGACAAACATGTTTTGATGAAAATGTTTCATGTAGTGGCTTTAAAGAAACAGAAAAGGTGTGCTAAATGAACACAGATAAGTAGAGTGGAAAATATGTTTTAGCAAATACCAGGTCATACCTGGTTTTGGATGGCCTCCTTGCTCCCAGATCAACCTGAGGTTCACAGGAAAGCCTGCCTAAAGCTGGATTTTGAAGACTATGGGCAGCTGAAGGGGGCATTAAGTTCCGATCTCCAGCAAAACTACAACACACAACCTCACCTAGAGAGGAGATGTGAATGGGAAACTACCTTCTGGTTTTGGCTTGGTGAAGAGCAGCTCCTGGTTTCTCAGATGTGTGTCACTGCCCTCAGTCTTCTACGTTTTCCAGGCATGCTGGTGCAGTTCAGAAGCAGCTGCTCAGCAATACACTCCTCTTCTCAAATGTTGCAATATAACTTCCAAATCTTGCCTATAATTTAGTCATTTTTCCTCAGCTGAACTAAGTTGAGGGTAGTATCTGACCTGCCCCTCTGCTGTTTTTAAAGAAGGTAAATTTACTGTTTAGTCCCTGCATTTAAAAAAGATTTTCTATAACACAAAGAAGTTACTAATTACTTATCAGTAGGCCTCACATAATTAATTTTCTTTTCACCTTCCCATCTAAGTAAATACTCCTATTTGTACTTTAGCAATGGTGTTTTAACTAAAAGGGAAAATGTGGTAGACTTTAACTTCTTTACCCTGCAGAAAAATAACTTGGGAAGTATCTAATTTGCCCCCTTCCCTCCACCGTGTTTTAGAGATCTGTGCAGCTCTGCCCGGGATGCAAAGGTTAAGGGAGAATTAATGCTACATTGCTGTATCTTTTTCTGGCATAAGTAATCCTTGACTTCAAAATAGCCCTTTTCATATTTAAAACATTTGAGCTTAAAACCCCCGCCTCTCTCAGATCCTAGTCTTGCAAAGCATTGTACATAGCCTCGTGTATCACTTATCTGAATCACCCTGCCAGTCTGCTGTGAAATGGCGCTTTTCATAAAACCTGTGGCCCTCCTTTAATTTGGGGTAATGCATGGAAACTGTGCAATGAGAAAGGAAGGGTGTCTGAGCTTGCTGTGCATCCTGGTAGCTGGCTGTTCAGAGGCCCCGACCCCACAGCTCTCCAGCACCAGTCAGTGAAATACCACAACTCTCTCCCTTTTTCTGAAATGCTGGGGGGGGGGGGGGGGAAAATAATGCTTAGCTGCCTAAAAGAGGGAATACAATTAAAGCTAAATTCAGAAAGCACTTTGAATCTTGCGTACAGCTACTTCATGGCAATGCTGGAGAATAAGGCACTAGCATGTGCAAGTGCTGTGTAAATATTAAGGCATCAGAAGATATTTTATAATTCCGATAAAACGTTGTTCAGAAAGGCAGACATTTCCAGGATAGAGCTCGTTCAAATCATGTGAGAGAGAAAAATGGTTAAATTTTCTAGGCAGATATTGACTCATCATATCATAACAAAACCTGCTAGAGCTGGTTAATGATGTGTCTGATACTTCAGCAAGTGACATAATGTTGAAATTTGGAATCAAAGCTGTCAGGAAATTGCTCCTTGCTCAAACACAAGATATTCATGATGAAAACCTGTTGTAATCTCCCTCTCCTGAGCCATTATGCTAAAGGGGCAAGAGGGAGTATTGCCTGGTGACATTTCTTTCTGATCCTTCTTGAAGTGCTGCAGCTTTTCAGAGAAGTTTCTAGGCATGGTTTCCTCTGATGACTGCTAATATGATACGGCAGTCCTTCAAAGGAGCAGAACGCATAGGGCTGCAGCTTTGGGGCTTATTTATGCTATCAGCAAATATGATTTTTTTCCCCCCTCCCAGCTAAATAGCTCAACATACGAATGGTAAACTTAAGGGCACAGTCCTTTCCACACTGCACTCCCAGTCTGTCCCTCTTTTTAGGCTAGCAACCACACTCCCTGAAGCTGTGGTTCCCCCAGCTTGCTGCTTGGAGGTAGAGGGGGATAATGCCAGGAAAGAATCTGTTCTGGGTTGTCTCTTCCAGAAGGTAAAATTGCAAGTGTTCTATCGTGTATCAGTGTTTGCTGGTCAGCTCTACTTACGAACGGATGCAATAGGAGCGCTATGGAAAGGAATTCATACCTGTACCATGGTGCAAATAATTAAGGAAGAAGTGTGCTAAAATCGTTAAAGCTATTTGCATGACTGAGTTGCTAAATTCTCCGCCTGTGTTGTGAAAAGAGGTAGGTGGAAGTTTTAGCTTTGAGACTGGCTCCCTTCTAACCTTCTTCAGATCAGCAAAGCTGCCTACCTTTTATTTTAATTTTTGTCTTATTCCAAGATTAACTTAATGGTTTAACACAGCAGGTAAGTGCCCAGGGATGGAATCCACTCTCTGTACTTTAAGGGCTGAATTAGGGGCACTGATACATTCAGGATGGGAAATTAGGATGAATGAAATTGTCCCTGCCTGTATTCCTTCAGTGGGCATTGGCATGGCTGAATCTTGCATGCCTGGTCCACTGATGAATCCGTTCCTGAGCTGCCACTCCTGGCTGGTTCTGGGGTGGAATGTGGTGTCCCGCGGGCAGCGCAGCACCGTGGGCATGGGGCTCCCACTGCACGTGCAAGCAGTCGAGCCGCTAAATGCAGGGGTAATTACTATCATAATTAAGCATTAAGGTCTGCCCACATTTGGGCTTTGGGAAGATTTAGGCAGAGCTCAGGTGGGATGACTGCTTAAGCCTGGATCACAAGGAGGTACTTGTGAGGCAGGCATTTTTTGGTCATGTGTAGGGGATTAGATTTAAGTGCTCAAGGATTATAAGGCTGTGGCGTGGAGGTGCCTAATGAATTTAAACGTCTAGAAATTTTGGCAAATTGCTCCATCTTGATCCCCTCAACACACACTGAAGGCCTATAACGAAAATATCAGTTTAGATTAAAGCAACGTTCAGGTTTACAAAACAATTTATAAATCAGTCAGAGTAAATCACTGCAGTGGTTTGTCTGAACTGGGAGGCAGGCATCCACAGACCCCTGAGCCAGACAAAAAGGCATCAGGGCCCCAAAACTGGGGGCTGAGTGACACGATGAAGATGGCCAGAGTCCTTGCGTTTCCACTCTCTGCTGTGGTGCTTGCTCCAGCCATTTGCATGCTGGTAAGCAGTCGCTATGCAGTCCTGCTGCACTGCCTGCTCGGTGGGGGGCTGGATCTTACTTGGCCACAACCACCACCAGTTCAGACCGAGCACTGCCTGCCCCGGGTGGTCTCACCGGTATCAAGAATATCAAGGCTGCATTTAAAATTTCACATTCTCTTAATCCATCCCTACATCTTTCTAACCCATACATTTATTGTAAAAATTAATGCTTTTTTGGAAGGAGAAAGCAGTATTATGTTTGCAAAATTTATTTATAGTAGTTGCCAAATGGTACTTTGGGGATTCTCCTTTTTTAAATCAGCTAACGAGGGAGCAAGTCCTCTATCAAAACTGTGAAACAGCTTCACGGGTCTTCTAAAAACATTTTGGTGGCACTACAACTCTTGCTTTACCCCCTTTTTCCTAAGCCAGCCCCACTTATTTTAGTTTTTTATTGACTTGCATTGCAGGGAGGCACCAGTAACAGGGAGAGATTTCTGACTACTTATTTCTGAGAGAGGATCTGCTTTAAGCCCAGCATTAGATGCTCCCCTCCTGGAAAGGGGACTACTTCAGACCTTCGCATTTTGCAATGTTTCCTGCTCGGGGCCCGAGGTGGCTCGTTCCTGGGGCTGCTGCCTCTTGTCAATTGTTCTCTGTGCCAGCATTTGGCTGTTTCCACCTAAGCCATTGAATATGGGCTGCTGCTGATAGGGGCTTTTGTCCCCCTTTTCCCCAAAAGGTAAGTTTTCTGCCAGATCAACTTGCTGAACCACTTGTCCCACTGCCACGGGATGTCTAGATCTGATGCAAGGTTGGGAGAAGGGAAGAGAAAATGGGGCCAGGTTAAGCGTATAAGCAGGGCTGCCCCTCTACCCCAATGAAAGGACAATGCCAAGCTGTCCCCTGTGGCACCTGATTTCCTCTGCTTGCAGTCTAGGGATTTAGATGGAGGGCTCCTGGTCCTTCTGCAGCCATTGTGGCAGTGATGCCCATCAGCCTGCAGGACAGATGGCTCGGCCGTGTGGCAGCTGCTGAGCCACCCCTGGCATCTCAGGGAAAGCCTGGCGCCGGGGCTGGTTTTCCTCGATACACCCCGCTGCCGTTTGCAGCGTTCCAGCAGCTGCTCCGGGGATAGCCCAGCCTTCTGGTTAGTGGCAATGGGGCAGGCAGCTGTGGCTGGCAAATGCTACAGCTGCCCCAGAGTCCCAGCTGCTGGAGGGTGGGTGAGCTATAGCCCCCGGTCCCCAGGGTGCACCCCTACAGCTCCAGAAAAGGGGGTCCCCTCACAGTGTTGCTTGCAGCTCCAGGTCTGCTGCTGGCGTATGGATGCAATGGGAGATTTTTCTGGTGGGAAATATGCTGGTCTACCAGCGAGGTCCTCAACTCAGGCTTGAGGATGCCAGGAGTAGCATGTTGGTGAAAGACGGGAAAAGATCGCGGGGCTATTTAATTCAATAAATGCCTCGCTGAGATCTTTAGAACAGCTTCAGATCTATAAAGCTACTTCAGCGAGTTCATATCCTGAATAAATATTGTGCAGTTAGCTTCTCCCTCGTGTACTAAAGTATGACAGCATGATGCCGTGTTGACAGGGAATGTAGCACAGGAGGGTTAAGCAGATTTTAAACAAGACCAGAAAGAGCACCCCATTTTCGCTCAAGTTGGTTATCTGGGTATTTTCAGATTCTTGTGTCTGTGGGTGAAAAGCCTCCTGTGAAGGAGATGTATGTTATTTTCTGGCCATCTTAAATGTCAAAACGAATTTTTGTTTGAAGTGTTTCATATCAAAAATAAATGCCTGTTCTCTCAGCAGAAATATATCATATTTTAGTGCCCGTTGCTCTCAGGTTTTCAATTAGAACTTTGAATCACATTCCTGATTAGTAACAAGCAATCAATCATAATTAATTAGTTAAAATGTTCAACCGTTAAAATCATTACCATTAATTAAAATAATTATCTCTATTTTGGCTGCACTTCATTGCCATTTCAGGGAAATGTGTTGCTTAACTCTACCTTTTGCACTCAGTATGGGATTGTGGTGACTAAAATGCATATGAGGGGTGGTTGAACGACTTTCAAAAAGATGGCTTTTGTAGTACGGTTTTAGCTGGCTTTCAATAGATGTAAGTATATCAATTACTTACATTTTTAGTAAAGTTATTTCTCCTTAGCTTAAGAATATATCTAATAGCTGAAGAGATACAGTGTCCAGTGAGTAAGTTCTTTTCTCAGGAATTTATTCTTTATATATATATATACATATATATATATATGCTTCATAAGTCTCTCCAGAAATAAAATACAGCATTGATATTTTCGTGGTATGATGTTGGATATACTCATGCATGGATAAAGACCACTTCTGTCAAGCTATATGCTGATGAACGTAAACTTTGATCAAACGCTGTGGAAAAGGAAATGTTCTGCTTCTACTGAACAAATATTTTTGATTCGGGAAGGAAAGTAAACGAAAAGGACTTAACGTTCACAAGAGGGGCATAGATGCACTGGGCATGAAATCCCAAATTGTCATTACTGCAGCTGTCCCTTGATGAGGTAAAATATCTCAAGCCCTTTTACGTTTCCCAGAAAGCCAGTAGCTCCTGTGTTTGGTACCAGGAAAGAGGTATTATCTTGGAATAATAAGGGGAGGTAGGATTTTAATCCATGTGTGTGCTTGTGTCAGATATGCATCTTAATGTGCAGGTTGATATAAAATTCAAGGATAATTAGAGTGACCACTAATTGCTTTGTCACTACAGAAGTTCCCCAGTTTCATGAAAGGCATTTGTATACCCAAAGGAGTGATCTGATGCTGCCCCTCAAACAGAAAGAATGAGACAAGATTTGAAAAGAAAGACTGAATCTGCCTAGGTCCCTGGGAAGACTTAAAAAGGACTTAAAAGGTTAACAATACAAGGAATACATACTACTAAGAAAGTATTTTTCTGAAATATGCAACCTGAGAAGTAAGATATGCAGGAAGATAGAATCCATCAAAAAGCAGGTCTTTTGGAGTTTGTAAAGGGGGAGGCAAACATTTCCAGTTAAAGTGTAGACAGGTTAAATATAAGGTATTCCGCCCCCCCGCCTTTTCTTTACCTGTCTCTTAAATGCTTATTTGAAAAACAGATGTCCATTTTGAATGTTATGAAAAATGGTTGAGTGAAGAGTTATTTTGCTATAGCAGCATATGAGAAATACATTCGTCACTCAGGGTTTGGTGGATCTCTAAACTACAGCATCTCTAAACTACAGTGCCCCAGTATCTCCGCACGCCCCCTGCTCCCCAGCAGCCACTGCAGTGTCACGGGGAATGGTGTGAAACCTGGACAAACAGTACAAGGTGGATGGGGAGCTTAGAGGTCAGCAGAGGAGGAAGCGTCTTCTTTACAACTCCTTCTTGTGGTTGTAAACTGGTTGCAAGGTTTTCTGCTATTGCACAGCATGCTTAAATTCTTAATTTCTTTTGTCTTGGGTACCATTGAATTCTTTGAGCATAAGGTTAGTTCTAGTCCAACCACCCTGCACAAGCATGGTCAGCCAGAGCAGGCTGCCCAGGACTGTGTCCAGTTGGGTTTAGAATATCTCCAAGGACGGAGACTCCAGAGTCTCTCTGGACAACCTGTGCCAGTGTTTGACCACCTTTACAGTAAAAAAGTTTTCTCTTCCGTTTAGACAGAATTTATTGCATTTCAGTTTGTGTTCATTACCTCTTGTCCTGTCACTGGATACCTCTGAGGAGTGTCTGGCTACATCTTCTCTACCCCCTCTCATCAGGTTATTATTCCTCCTCTTATTTCTCCAGGCTTCAGCTAGTGAAGTTTTCCTGTACTTATAAAAATGGTCAGCACACACTTGGGTCACTTTGGTCTGAAATATGTCCTTAATTTCCTGGAACCGTGATTGGGATAGCTGTTCATTGCAAGACCTCTCTGTGCCCACCTGGGACCTTCTGCTCTGTAGCTATTTCTTTAATCCATGTAATATCACCTTACAGGTTTGACACTCAGCTATGAGGATGACAGGCAGAAATGTGCCCTTTGAAAAATCTTTTTTATATGGAAGGTGGACGATGTCTACCTAAGACACATGAATTGGAATAAGGACATTTGAGTTCTGCTCTCTGTCACAAATTTTTTGTATGACCTGAGACGTCTCATTAACAACTGACCAAAAGCCTACTGGGAGTCTTTTCATTTGCTTTAATGGGCTTTGAATTAGGTGCTTAACTTTCTCAGACTCACTGACCAATTTGTATAAAGGAGATGGTGTTATTTGCCTATCTCGTTGGGCTGTCACAGAGTGAAATACACTACTACAAAGGATTTTGGGATCACTGAGTAGCGGAGAGTGTTATTCAAGTGCAAAGCATTATATAAACCTTTAGAAGCAGTAATAAAAGTGCTAGCGTTTCCTTGAAAAACTGTGATTTCTTTTCACCTTTATATTTCTAGAAAGACTTGTCATTTCATGCTTCCCCAAGGAATACAGCATCCTCTGAAGCGTGCAGGGTCCAGTCTAGCGTCGTATCTCAATGGCCTATTCCATAGGACAGTGTGAAGGAAGAGACTGGTTTCACTGTGCTGAAATTAAAATTTTGTGAATTTAAACTTCTAGACACTAGGGTAGCAGGGGTCTTATAAAGTGTTATGGGAATGTGACGTGATATTACAAAGTGAATAGGGGATAGTTTCATACTTCTGTGTTATTTTATAGAAGTGATCTAATAAATAGGAGCTTCGGCATATTTATATAGTTAAGTGGATACATAGCTTCCCCTTTCAGTTAATCTGGGGGAAAAAAAATGAATGGTTCAGTCTGTACCTGCTAGATATGATATGGAAAAAAATAAACATTATCACATCATTGTAAATAAAGTTGTAAATGCAATGGATTTCACCCTCATGCTTTATCTTCCTTTTTTTTTTCTTCATGTGTTTGTAATAGGACAACTTGGTTAAAAAGATCATAATCATCTTTTGTGGATATTTGCTTCTGCTTTTGTCTGGGGCTAGATGCTATAAAAAGAAACAGGATGTTTTCATGTATATTGAATGTGACTAAACCCAAGTGTACCTTTTTTTGGCACAAGTCTGACATCATTTTTAATCATCAACCAAATGTTGCTCAATATTCTGGTATTTACTCTTATCAAAAAAAATCAAGTAAGGCTGAAGCAAAGCTCTAAACCGTGTCAAGTTCAGCCGTTATCATGTGCTCTCCATGTGGTCTGACTTCCCAGAACACTGGTTCCAGGCTTCAGACTGGAGAAGAGGGACCAAGAAGGTTGTGGCATCTATTTTCTGTGAAGCAGCCATCAATACCAGTCCAGATCAGGATTTAAACTTGCTCTAGAGTCCAGAACACCTGGGCTTTTTGCTAAACCAGATCTTTCTTGTTCTGCCATACTTCACTAAGAATTTGATAATTTGAACAAAACTAAAAACCTCTTTGCACACAGCTTCTGTACAAAGGAGGAGAAAAAGATTAATTCCGCTGTAACTTTTAATGAAATAACTTTCTCTATATTTTTGTGATTCTTAATATCTTTCTGAAGTTCACCGCTAACTTCCCCTGCTGGTCTGTGTGCTTCGGTATCTTCAATACTAGCATTATAAATTATGTCATTGCCAAAAATGCATTATGGCTTTATAATCCTGCTTGAAGGACCTGATATGTTGGCAGTAATGAAGAAAGCTACTTGAAGAACGCAAGAACTTGCTAATCAGATTGTTAATTGAGTACATGAGCCTCACATAATACAAAGGCAAACTGTGAAGGTGACAATGATAGCCAGACTTCATCTGTTGAGTTGGAATTAACGATGAACAAAATCAAGATCCCTTTGTGGTTGATTCTTGTCCAGCTGCAGCCAACTATAAAAGACCCATCAAAGAAATCAACTCATTAGTTGGTAATTCTGTACAACTTCAAAAAGAAATTCTTAACCCCCTCATCAGTCTTTCTCTGACAACCCCTTAAAAGCTATGTTGAAACAAACCAAAACAACATTATTTGCTTCATCAACTCAAAGAAATGGCCTGCAGGAACATGGCATAAACTGAAGCTTTTAAAAACAAATCTATCCATAGGTAGAACAGTCAAAGCGCAAATATATTGTGACATGCAAAATCTCCCCCAGTCACCCATGTCACACAGTGTCAATAGCCTGTCTGCTTCACAGGAAAACTACCCCCAGATTTAAATAATTTTAATATTGTAACAAAAACTGACAAAAACCAGTGAATTCAGAAACGAGGCTGCCACTGTGTCCTTATTGCACTGTCATTTCATCTGTAGCTCTCCCCACTGGGGGAAGTTGCCAAACCAAGGGTGAATTGAGGATTATGTCTGTAAAAAGTTGGGAAATAATGTGTTTTCAGGGCAAGACTTTATAGGATATGAACAGTCCGTTCTGTCGTCTCATCGCCACTGTACGTTTTCATTTATCTCAGTGGGACTGCTATGATAAAGTATTGCAGGCCTGGACATTTAGTTTATATTTTTAGGGTTTAATGTTATAAGATGGTATGCTACCCTCAAAAGGTATTTTATTAAATTGGCAAAAACGCCTGTTAAAACTCTTACTACTTCTATCTTGTAGGCTTTTAAACAATCTAAAAAATGATGATTCACGTGAGTTAAAGAATAGCTTTCTAGGAAGCCTTATTTTGGATGGTCTCATGTGAATGATGTGTTGTTATATAGATATATCAGCTGAGGTTTGTTAATGGAATGTCTATTATTTCTGTTTCAAGACTCTCAATGTTAAGTTTTGTGTGCTGCATTAGGGCACATAACATCTTAGAAGAAAGTAGTAGTTGCAGAAATTAAAATAATGATGGGGAAATATCCTAAAGACATTATTTTGATCAGCAGTAAACTATGCATTGAATAGTAGACAGCAGTTCTAAAATACTTTATTTTCACTTTATTTATCTCCTTTTCCACTGTTATAATTTGTCTTCCAAACAGGTATTTTGCAGTAGGCAGTACACACATATTTTTTTTAATTCAGGTAGGAAGTTGAATGTTTAGAGGTTTTGCTTGCTGGTGTTTGAGAGATGGATCGATGTAATTGAACATAACCACTCCTATAAAGAGTCTCACCTGTATTCTTCTGGGATGGCTCCAATACTGTTTAGAAGAGACCTGACAAAAGATGAAATCAAGAAATTCAGTATACTGCTAGTGGCTTTAGGTCAGAATTCAGAGGCCAACTCCTATTTGACTTCTGAAAACCTTTAGTTTCCTCAGTGATCAGTGCAGGTGACTGCTCCTGATATTGATCTCTGTGGAAAGTGGGAAGATGTGAAATTTTGCTGTGCTTTTGTTTAATCCCAGGTGGGAGGAGACCTTTCTTTCCTCCCTGTTTTCTAGCTGCTGTGTCTGGATCTCTGCATGGTGGGGCATGCGTGACTCCTGTTGCAGAGCCAGTGCTGCTGGTAACCTCTGCGTAGGAAGAGGGTGCTCAGAAAATAGAGCAATTGTTCAAGAAAAAAAAAAAATCAGGTTTGTGTGACACTTTTAATCCTGGTTTTATCCTGCTTTTTAATCCTGTTTTTCATCAACCTTTTCCAGGCCATCACTGCTTCTAAAATGTGGCTTCTCGGCTCGTGGATTCATATTTGAGGAATGAAGACTCTTTTGTCTTCCAGTCCAGGGCAGAAATCTGGCTCTGAGTTTAAACATTCAGAAACACTCTTGGCTAAAATCTCTAGCAAGACAAAGGTCCTTGTAAGAGGATGACATGAATGCTTACTGAGCGGCTAATTACGGCTCACATGAATGTGTCTGCTGAACAGAGGGGACAAGCGGACTTCTCCTTGTTGGCATGCCTGAAACTTTTGAAAAACAATGTTTCTGGTTTATCTTTGGGGACCAGCCTTAAGACTAAACTCCATGGAGCTCTTGAGTTTCATGAAGATTTGCAGAGCTGCCTGACCATTTCCCAGAGCTCTCGCATCGCATAGCTCATGGGGAGCCGAACGTGATGCCGTCCGACAAGCTCTGCTGCCTCGGCAAACACAAAGGAGAAGCGGCAACGTTGAGAGACAAATGGAAAGTAATTCAAGCGGGAGGAAAATAGGTGGGTGGGTGCATGTCAGTGCGAGGGGAACATTTTGTACCGCAATGTGTTCCTTCCTGCTGGATTCACAGTCCGCGAGCGAGTCTCCTATAATTAACACATTGCCATTATCAATAAATGCTATGAAGCGGGACCGGGGAGAATTGGCAAAGCCGCTGCCGCTCGTGCAAAGGCCTCCCCAATCAAAGCCGACTCCCACCATGCTAAGGAGCCGGCGGGAGCTGAGGAAAAAGACGCCAGGAGTTGGTATTCCGGGTGTGAGCCGTTCCCTCCCGCAGCCCTGCCGTATCGGTTGGCTCCCGTTCAAGCCATGTTGGCATGTGCTGTCTCTTAGCAACTGCCAGCCGGATGCTCCGGGCCGGCCGGCCGGCAACAGCGTGCCGATCGGCCGCCCAGCTTCAGTGATGGTGGCAGTGGTGGTGGAGCCCTGCCTGGCCTCCCCAGTCCTTGGAAATGACCCATTGGAAATGACCTCTTTTTTCCAAGAAAAGAGGTTTTGTTAGATAAGACTAGCGAGTTTGAGCTGTTCTTGGCATCAGACAGACCCCAGCCATGGCCAGAAAGGTGTAGCTCTGGAGATGACATGGCATCTTTCATAGGTCAGCTTGCTGCTCCTACCCAATGAGGAGCCTCACCTGAGTTTTATGTTACGTATATTATTTAAAAAAATATTTACAGAAGTATTTTTCTTTTAATTTTGGTTAATTGTTTGATATTTTTTGTTTGGTTTTTTTTTCAGGACTTTTTTGGTCCCTCTTACACTGGCAGAATTTTCTCCCTCTACAGTTGCTGGTGCTTTGTGAGTTTTATTCTTGTTTTTTTGCTCTTACTGTATCCCAAACCCTTAATTAAATCCCTTAAAATTAAAAAAAAATTAAATCCCTTAATTTTTAAAATGTTAGGTTCAGCTTCACAGCTCCCCATGAGAGCCACAGGGCTACATCTCAGAGCCGCGGTCTCAAAAGGTAGGGCTAGGTCCTTGTCTTTTTCTGGGCTTCATCTTCACTGTGCTACTCAGTATCAGCCATCAAAAATGAATACAGTCATGCTTATGTAAATGTATTCCTCTAGTTTAACTTTCCAACCTTGAGTAGTTTTTTATAATTGCAATGAGGGAGCAATTTAGATATATTCTATTTTGCTATGCAATGTCTTAGAGATTATTTGAGTGCTTTCGCACGCAGCATACCAAATGCCATTTCAGTAGTGAAACCAATGATAAAAACAAGGTGGGTTTTTTTTTCTAGAAAGTGCAGGTCCTTGGAGAAATAAATGTCTTTGCACCGTGCTGAGAGTCAGTGCTAAAAAAGTCTAGAAAGTCTATAGGCCCTAGAGAGTGCCCCTAAGCATCTGTTTTGCTCTACAATGTCTCTATTATTTCAAGATCCTGAACAGGGACAAATTATGATTGATATCATTGCGATGATCTAGAATTGATGCTTTGGGCTGTAGTTCCCCCTAAGTCACCATTATCACCATACCTTCTTCCTGAAAGCCCAAATAAGAATATTTTCTAGCATCAGTCAACGAAATCTCATTTCTGCTCCCGTTGGACCTCTTTACATTTTGATGCAGAAGCTGAAAAGGCTCCCAAAAGCTCTTAGGCTCTTTTCTGCCCATTGGTGGAAGCTAAATCACTTAACTCGCTGTTAACAATTTTGAAAATAGATTACCGATTTTCTTATTTCTCTGTCAAAGGTGGTGAGTGCTATTGCACTTGCTATGGCAAGGAGAGTTGAGATAGGTGCAAGCTGGACACATGAGGTGGGGCTGAAGAATTCTATTTATACCAGGGAGGGGGAGGAAAAAAAACCCCAAACAGTAATTCATAAAGCCCTCAGTGAGTCACCAAGGTTTTCCTTTATGGGCAGGATAAAGTGAACAGCTGTTCTACTACATTCCATTTGCTTGAGTCAACAGGCCCATTCTAATAGTTTGTTGATTATCTTACATTTTGTCAATATTGTGGTATGATTTCAGTGTTTGTTTTATTATTACTCAGATTGACAATGTTTTATTTTGTGAGCTATGATGAGATAGCACTTAGGGTATGATGATAAGAATGATTTATTGTGAATTGCCATTTTTAGCAGACTGTTTTGTAGTAGCTACTGCCCTGCTGTAGCTATTTAATGATTTTTGCTTTATGCTTCTCTCTTGTGGCCCCCAATCAAAACAACATTTTTCTTGGCAGTCAGTGATTTAAGTCATTGTACCTATCACACATGGTTGGCTCTTCTTCTCAAGGGGCAAACTGTATTGTCTCTCTCCTCTTGAGAGAGCTCCTTCCCGTGCCCTAGGGACTATACCTGAAGTACCCTGACATGGAAGTGATGCTGTGGCTCTCTGGGCTGCCAGTGCTTCTTTCCTTCATGCCCTGGTCTGGAAGATGCTGGAGAAGAACCGAGCGGTGACATCCAAGTATGGGGAATCGCCATCACATCCAGGCTCTGTGCTGGAGGCGCAGGGGGGACTGGTGGCCATCCTTGCCACCCCCATAGTCACAGTGTAGCCCTAATTTTGTAGTTCTCGGCCAGTTAGGATATCTTCTGCAATGTATGTTGGTAACAGGTCCATTTACCTGTTGTGGGGATATGAAGTGCTTAATGAGTTCTAGAAGACCAGCTATTAAGTACCTGGCAGAAATATGACAGGTTGCACTGTACAAACAAGCAAGGAAGCACGTAATGCAGAGATAACCTCCCAGTTTTGGGGTTTTATTGCTACCAATGGAAATCCAAACCATGGCGTGAAGGTCAGATTTGCAGGGCCCCCAAACAAATAATTAATAAAATTCTGGATCTGAACCTTACTATATTATGTATTCAGCCCTAACTTGCTTCATTCTAACTTCTCCCTATAGACGTACACTATTGGAAACATATGAAAAAGTTCCAAACATAAATGGCATGTCCCTAATAAATAAATAATTATGCTGGGAGCAGCAAGAATGTTTTTCTGTTTTCCTTCAGCTAGTGTTTTGCAAGTGTTAGCAATTTTCACAACAGTTCAGAATTCCCATACCCATCTGTGGTGATTTCCCTCAGACACCCATAAACCCACTTTCTGAAATTTCTAATGTATTTTTAACTGTGCTAGTAGAAATATTCAATTCATTTGACGTGCATAAAGCATACTATGTTGTCAAACCATTTCTAAACTTCACCAGCGAGTGCAGTAACATTAATAATAGTCATGTACCTTGCTCTGCCATTTCAAACTGCCCACTTTATTTATCGAAGATGTTCCAGTATCTTCTATCACTCTAATGATTAGCAAATTTATGTTACTCTTTTACCTTTTCATGCTTGCAGGGGCAAAATATGTAATAATGGCCTGTAATTAAATCTTCCTCAGCTTACTTTATCACTCTACATCTTCTCTATACATTTTCTTCTCTCCACCGTCCATCAGATGATGGAACTGACAGAAAGGAAAGATACTGCTTGAGCTGCACAAATGCCTATATGCAAATTAATCTGAAATTAATCTGGAAAAAAACCCACACACATTAAATTAACATTTAATGAAGCTCTCAAGTTTTAGGATGTTAAACCTAGTTCGGCTGAGATTTGAATAGAGCTCTTGATGTTCAGGTTCTACAGTCATAGTAAGTTTGATTAGGAAATGAAAAGGTTTTTAGCTTAAAGTAGCATAACAAAAAATCTGTGTGTTATGGTGAGCAATTAGTAATATAGCAATTACAGTGGCATCAAACTTTTCACCTTAGCTATGGTGAAAAATGTTCAAAACAGGATCAACTTCCTCCACTTTTTTTTCATTAAACAGAAGGGAAAGCAGGTTTTTCTATTCCACTCTTGATCTTGCATTCATCCTTAGTACTGACCTGAGGTGTTGTTAAACTATAACTTTCTAAAGGAATGTACTATGTGACTGATAAAAGGGAAAAATCTCTAAAATTTTACAGGAATGTGTGATTAGTGTCCAGGTACAGCTTCTGGCTTCTGTTAAAAAAAAAAAGCAAATGTCTTCTGTCAGATATTATCCAGAAGATTACAGGGAATGTGGCAAGGAAAAATAGGGAGTTTTCCCTTAATTTCTAATACTTAAACTTTAAAAGAACAGCATAAGTGTGTGAGATTTTTTTACCCTTAAGGTTTGTTTGGTTTTTTTTTTTTTGTGATGGCAAGTGGATGCAGCTGAGTGAGAGTTTCTTTATTAGTTAATACTGTATAAAGAAATTACAACTAAACTTCCACTTATAGACAAACTTGCTGTATGTTGTGAACATATGACTGACCTCCTTTGTGGGCTGTTCCAGTCTCAGAAAACTCCTTTGGAACTTCATAAAAAGATACAATTAAAAAGTAGTCTCAGACAAAGTCTTATGCATTTCCTTATCAGGTACAAAAAAATACAAGAGCAGAAATTGGCAAGCTAAAAAATAATCTGCAATGGCGATTTCAGGGATTTGCATGAAAGCAAATTAATTTAAATGGTAACCTTATGTTATAAATAAATCATGTGTCTCATTTTACTTTCAATTGTCACAGCCTTTTCCTATTAATCTCTTCCTCTGGTTTCTAATTTTACATATTAGTTTGGATGTTGCTCCAAAACCATCTTCCTCTTTCTAGGCTTTGGGGTACCAAGTATCAAACCACAAGCTGCTATTATTATTATTATTATTATTATTACTACTACTATTACTATTATTACTACTATTATTATTATTATTATTATCATCCTCCAGTAGAGTCTGTGAGGCTAAGACTGTGGGCTGGGTTTCTGTACAGTGTTGCCTCTTGCAAATCTGGATCAGGGCTACTAAATCCTTCCAAACCCCCAAACTCTTCCAAGAGGTAAGAGAAGGCCTCTCACCTGTTCTGGCTTTTGGCTAACCATGAGAGACAAAGTGGAGGAAGCGGTTGTCAGCTGGAGCCTGAGGCCACTGATCTGCTGGCGAAGAGGAGACGCAGCCAACTGAGCAGAGCGACAGCAACCACCTCAGAGGGGCTTTGGGCGAGTGGTTGCCAGCATCTGTTCAAACGCAGATCTCCTGTCACACCATGTAGTTCCCTGCCCTTCCCTTTTCTTGTTTCACCCATCCATGCCTGGTATGGATGGGCAGGCACCCTGCAGCTGGGCAAAACTCAGAGATCGCGTGGCTGCTGGGCTGCACTTCTGCGCTTGTTTGTGGGAGGCTCTGGACAGTTTTCATGAATGTTTTGTGTTTCTCATCCTAGCCTGGATGCTTTGGTCACTTCCAGTCACTCTTGAGTCACTACAGCAAAGCAGAATGGATTAATCTTTGGCCTCCGAAAAGATGTGAAACCCCCATTGTATTCAACAGAATCCTAATGACTTGTGATCTTGGCTGTCATTAAAGGAAAGAAACAATTGCATGATTTTTACTTTTTTTGGTGACACCAAAATGAACTCCATTAAACACAATTTATAATAGATTTTAAAAGTCTGCCAGTTTCAATCTGATAATTCATACCAACCTTTTTTTTTTTTCCTAGTAAACTGGAGAGATGAGGTGAGGGGTGATTTCTTTGGGGAAACTTCTAGCAAAGAAATTATGGAGTTCACTATATTAATGATGTGGGATAGCAGCTTTAAAGCAAATACAAAGAAAACTATAATCTGAAAGTGTTAACCTCCTTGAGAATGCAGAGAGCTGGGAGTCCCTTACTGCATACTGAGTTCAGTGCCCCAATTTCTTCCTTGCAGTGTCGTGTGGTTATTTCACCAGAAAGCACTACATTTCCTAGCCTTGTTTGTAGAGTTGGACCTGTGTAGGTATATCTCTAGTCTGAATAAATTTCCTATGGAGCTCATTTAAGCAATATAGATGAGTCATCAAGAGTGACAGGTATGATACTGAAATAAACTTCCCATCTGAGCCAGGGGAAATTGGACTGGAAAGCCCAAACCTCTACATCTGAAAGCATAGTCTCAACATCCAGCAGCAAGTTACAGCTATGCTGAACAGATACAAGTAAAGCGAGAGGTGGCATTAAGAGATGAAATGGTCCCTTATCCTTAATGCACTGGTATTAAATCTCTATCTCTCTCTACCTCACGCCCATTCCAGATACAGATGTTTCCTTGTTTAAAGATTTTAGCAAACAAAATTAAACCCATAGATACACAGCGCTTAGGGAGTCAATGGATGGTGGACAACAGAAAGGCCGCTATCATGACAGTATCTGTTTATTCAGTAGACAGATACCTGCAACCCATTAGGTAAATGCTTGTGTCCTGCTGGGTGACAGCTTGACATTGCCATGGTGCTGTAGCTATGTGCAGCATTTTACAGGTGATGCCAGTGGAGCAGAATTGTCACAAGGATCGTGTGCCCCACTATTTTTAATTCATTTTAAATCTCTGTATGCATATACAGGGGTAGATCCATCCACTTTTTCCTAGAACATCATTGCTACTTGTACATGCACAGTATCAGGGATGTGGAAAATAAGACATTGAATCACTTTGGCACTGCACAGATATGTAGCAATGTCACACTGAGCAACCATGTTCTGTGATATCTGCTCCCACTGTATGGTGTCTCTGGGCTGTGTTTCTGCAGGTTCATTGCTGCTGCCTGGCATTTTAAGAAGGTTTTGAAAGAAATGACCACTTGGTCCACATCCTCTGGCATGGCAGAGAAACGTAGGGGAAAGGACAACTGTTAAAAAGGCGAAGATAAAGACTGTAAAGGGTCGACAGTGTGGGAGAAAGATGTAGCTGGAAAATTAGGCAAGATACTTACGGCAGGGGGGTTTTTTGTTTGCTTTTTTTTAAGCAGTCTTCCACTACAAAGGAAGAAAAAGAAAATATGTTTTTCCAGTGGAGTGGGATTAGTTTGTGAAAGCTTTAAGTTACATGTCTGTCTGTGATAGTAAAGTCGGCTCTAACTGACTGAGGTCTGTCCCAGTCCTGTTTTGTGATCAGGTGTTGATTTTCCTCCTTTTAAGTATTGCTTTACGGTTGGAAAATGATAGGTATAGTACTGACGGTACAAGAAATTAAAGGGGCAAACCTGACTGTGCACAGCCTCTTTATAACTAGAAAAATAAAAAGAGAATTGCTAATACAGTTAAGTACAAATAATGGCATAATATAAGGAAATAGAAAGGATTTTAAAACAGCTTGCAGGTCTCAGTCCTGTGTTTGCAGCACAGCACTAAATGGAAGTGTAAGTTTGAGGACCATTGAACAGAGTTCCTATCCCCAATGAATCACAATTAGAGTAACACCTGGATTAATAAATTTGTGCTGATTCACCAGGGAAATTCACCTTGTTTAATAGCCCTCAAATTTCTAAATAAAGTTGTTTATCTGTGGCAGGATGAACTACTTTGTCCCAGGCTGGGCTGCAGAGCCTGTGGAAAGACTTCTTCAAGACCATTTGAAGGACTTTTCCAGTAAAACTCTGAAGTATCGTGCTGTCCTTTATAGGCTGGTCATGTTCCCGTAGTTCTGCCTTTTCAGTAACTGCAGGTAAAATTGTTAGGTTTTCAGTATGATTCAGACATAGTAACGCTGAGATTTTGAACAAGCTTTCACCTCAGAAAATTCTTGACATATAGCAGCGTAAGATTACAGCTGCTAGACTGTCCCCCAGGGATTACCAAATATCTAATTTATGCCTTAAACCTAGCGCTGCCTGAGTCAGACCACTTTGGGATACAAATGTGTGATTCAATATTTGCCCATTTTTTGCCATTTTGTGGGTCACCTTTGTATAGTTAAATATTCCCTGTTGCCAGACAGGTTGATTTCAGCCTTCTGTGTAAAACTGGCTAAATTTGCCTGATTTGTGCCACTTTGCCAGAGCTTCATAATTCTCTCTTGCTGTTTTTCAGTATTAAGAGAGATACTGTTGCCTCTTGGATTATTCTTGAAACACAATTTTAAAACCTTAGGAGACAGAAGCTCGGCGCTAGATTTTCACTGCTTCTACCAGTTGGCAGACCAGAACCTAAACCTGGGAGGAGATTAAGGAACAACGTACGTAAAGCATGTGAGATGCTGCATCCGCCGTGATGCGTGTTGGAGGAGGGCGGCGATGTGGCCCGCGCGGGGGCCGTACAGCTGCGTGCTCAGCCCCCTGAGTCAGGCAGTGCGAGAGCAGAGTCACTGCCACCTTAGTCCCCATCCTGTCCTTTGGCACCTTTTTTACTGTCCTGCCACCACCTCTAAATTGTGCAAAGAATAAAACCATCTTTACACACTCAGGTAAGGGTATGCAAATGACGTTACAAAAAGACCCTGCAAAAGCTGAGGCTGGTTGAGTGAAACTCAACCCTCTGAACTACTGCTGAGACTGGCAACATCAGAAATCTGGTGACCTACACAAGTAGTAGGATCCATCCTAAAGAGCTCACCAGCACATTCTTGAAAGTTATAGATAAATGAAATGTATTTTTATGACTACTACTGAAGTTCCACTCTCCCACCTTTTCTACCTCTTTCAGATATATGTAGTTCCGAATAGGTTCAAACCTCTGCACGATTCCCTTGTATTTTGGTTTAAACGATACCCACCTAGCATTATATATGCAGTAAATTCCCTGCTTATTCTGCACAAATAAGACATGTCAAGAATAAACAGGCTCTGCGTCAGTGATAAATGGCACTCTACAGGATCTAGGAACATGTATCATTGGGGTTTGTTGATTATTCAGGTGACATACGGTAGTGAGAGTGATTAACGCTGTACTGCTCAAATTCATCAGTGAATAAAAGCATTACATTACTGTGGTTCACGCTGAAACAAGCTACTAAATCAGACTCTTCCAAGACAGCAAACATTCACTTTTCTTAAGTACTAAATAAACCTTGCATCTTTAAGTTAGAGGAAATTGGACAGATGAAGAAATCAGGGCCAATGTTATCTCTGTAATTTTGAAAGGTGTTAGGTTTTTAAAGAAGATCCCTAAAATTCACTGAGTTTTATGGCTGATTGATTGTTAGCATGAAGGAAGTAAAGCTGTGTATATTTTCTGAGAAAACATTTGTGAAAATATTTGTTGAGGGCATTCTTTAATTAGCTTTAAAAAAAAATCAGAAAGTTTGTAGAAAAGGAGGGCAGAAAGGTGCAGAAAACCAATGCCTGATATTTTTCAAGTATGTTTTGGTGGAAAAAAAGAAAAAAATTTAATCTTATCAAGCCTTAGAAATATGAAACCAGAGAAGTCGTGCAGCATATGCATGAAGGGAGTAGCCTGCTCTGCCACTGTGTATTTTACACTTCTATACTGGTGAAAAAAAAATCAGCAGGGACTTAGCTGGCTGAGCTGGATTGATGGAGCTGCTCTCCAAAGACCAGATTTGCAAAAAAGTCAGTGATAATTAACCCATTTCATTCAACTAAAGGTTCGGCACCTTTCCTTAATATAGTCAAATATATATTTAGATATACATAAAATGTATTAATTTTTAGCCAGTTTTATGACTGGGACTTGAACACTTGGAGTTGGCAACAATGGGAGATACATCTGTGTTACGAAGGGACACATATGTGTTCATGCACCCACAAAAGCTTCTCTCTGGATGATAGTGATGTGATCCATGCAGGCTAGACATCTCATTCACCATTTACTAGTCCAAATTCCAGTTCCTTCAGCAGCCAGTCTGAAAGGTTTGTCAGAGAAATGTTTTTCCTTGCAGTTGGCTGTGTACTCTTAAAACCAATATTACACCTCAGAGTAGGAAATAGTCATGGGTTTTTCTGGTGGGCTTAGTGCCTACTACCATCTGAAGAGTCCAAAGTGAAAAAATGGTCTTGCTCTGTGTTTTAGAAAGGCAGGAAACCTATTTTTCAAACCTACAAGTCTTATGCATAGGTTGCTTTGGGAGAGCTCAGGAGAGCTACTGTCACTTTCCTGATGTTTTAAAGAAGGCATCTGAGACTGTTCTAGAAATTTCTGAAATATATATGTATAACTCTCCCTAGGAAATGTGAGAATCTGACATATTTTACAGACATGCACGTATACACTGCTAATGAAAAACTTCAGAACTAATGAAATCTTTCTGAACCAGCTTTTCCGTGGCATGTTGACATATACTGAATGCAAGACAATGCTGCTATGAAAGTTTCATTGACACACATTTGGGCTGACCTACATATAAACATTGTGCCTCTCTTACAGACAAACTAACATCCTGAACAAATATGCCACATCCGCTAATCAGTTGGTAGAAAGCATGAGAAATGGCAGGAGACTGGTAAGTATATCTCACTAGATCCCTGGCTTGCCAAGGGTGAAGAAGTAATCCCTTTCCAAAAATTTACATTATATATATTGGTTTTTTCCTACCTCAGAACACCAAACTATTTTAAAAATACATAGCTTAAAGTTACAAACTTACCTCAGCCCTATCTTTGCCAAGTAGCTAGGAAAATAAGGGATGTCTTCATCTTGATTTGAAAGACTGAAGGGAAATATAACAACAGTCTTCAAGCTGTTACGCAGCTGCGATTCATGCTGCGGACTGAATAAATCTTTCTAACGAGAGGAATGGATAAGCATGGGACAGCTTACATGTGGGAAAAGTGGTAGCTTCATTTCTGGGGGCTTTTAAGACACACGTATCTTGGAAGTATTGCTTTTACCCATGCAGTGGGGCATGGCACGGAGGTACCTGAGCTCTGGCACCCCGGCTCAGACTGAGCTGCTTGAGCTTTGCCAAGCGCCGTCTGGGATTGCCAACTGCAGCTCAGTGCCTGTGCAGGACTTAGGAATTCGGGCCCAGCACCAGGAACGCTTCCTGGGCCGATGAGCCTGGCCCCCATGCACCCTCTGAAACACCACAGGGATAGATTAGTGGTATTTGAAGTGTAAACATGGTTTATCAGGCACAGGGGAGGCCTGAACACAGGTTTCCCACATCCCAGACGATTAGTCTAATCATCAGAATAGACAAATAGCTGCCTTCTCTATGATTTATATAGTTATTCACACAAAACAGCTCAATTAAGGATTACTACGCCATTATAACCAAGCAGATAGGACACTGACACAGTCAGATGAATTTCCTAAGCATTGGGTCCTCTGCAGTGATTTGTACTGAACAGAAATTCTGCCAAGAACCCAAATAGCCATCCTGATAAAGTGGGGGTTTTTAATGTAAAAATTGAGAAAAACACTGGTGTCGATGACTTGAAAATTTCTCACTATTTTATTTCTTTGAAAAAAAATCTGTGCCCCTTCCGTACATCTAATTTCTATGTTGATTAGCTCCTACCCATTTGCTACTGTTATATTTCCATCTCTCCAGAAGGCAAGCTGGCAAGGTTTTCCCCTTCGGGTAAATAATGATCACTTCCCAACCTTCATGACATAGAATGTAACTCCACATTTGGGATGGAAAGAGCCCTGCTTACCAAACTGATAGCTACTTGTTACAGGGTAACAGATTTTAAATGAAATCTTTGCACCTATCTTTCATATTTTAAGTGGAAGGAAACCTCCTATTAAGCAAACACACACACACACACCCCCTCCAAGAAAATAAGATCTTTTGGCCATTTTCAGATTCTCTGGTATCTTCTCAGGCTTGCAATTTGTTTAGCTTTGTCTTTAGGATCTCTTGGTTTTGATTTATAAATACCCCTGCCCCTGTGCTTATTTCTTTTTTCTCCTTCTTTTGCTGATAGATTACAGAAATACTATTTAGACCACTATTGGCAAGATAAGATATGGCAGTTCTCTTTTCCAAGGGCTGAATCTTGTCCCCATCCAGTGCTGGCATGTGTCTCTGACTTGCAAAAAAAAAAATAAATCTGCTTCTGTCTCTCTTCCTTAATTGGACGTTATCCAAATTTCATCAGGCTCCTAGTTTTGCCCAAATTATGTTTGTCTGGTCCTGCCACCAATAATCTGATCTAAACCATCAGGTAATTTTGTCCACCTATGCCTGTTAAAAGAGTCTGGGATCCAGCTTTGGCTCTGTTCCCATGGAAAATTTCCATTCCATTCAATGGCAGCTGGATGAGCCCATTAGTTTGCAAATCAAGGAAGGACTTTAAAGAGTGATATCTCTTCCTAAATATCTTGGGGATATTTGGGAAATAACTCTGGTGATTATTTTTGTGCTAGGATAGATGAAATTTGAGTTAGATTAGGAGCAGTCCAGTTAGCATTTAGAGCAGCCAAAAACTGTAGTCCAAATGCCAAAGATGCAGCTCGAGCCCGCTATTAATTAATATACAAAAGAGTTGTGACATAAGAAGTTACTCCTAGAAATAGCCTGTACAGATGCATACGACACTGCAGACTCTCTTCCCTGCACAAATACAAGAAAAGCAAATAAACCCTAGGAACTAGGGACGTAGTTATTAACCGGTGACCTGGTGGCCCACCAGCAGACGGTGCCTGCCGCAGGAGGCAGAGCAAGGCTGGGGCGCGCCAGCTCTCTGCTGAGGCTAACAGGCAACCCGAGACCCGCCAAAAGGGTCTTGCCTCCTTCAACTGCTCTGCGATGTACGGAGGAGCAAATTGCTTTCTGTTGCTGAGCCTAAAAGTTTTCAAGTCACTTTTTTTTTTTCTTTTTTCCTTTTTTTTTTTTTCCTCCCTTCATGACAGACTGAAGAACTCATTGGTGCTGTAATGAAAGGCAGACTGCGTTCCCTGTCATGTCAAGAACGCTGCATCGGGAAAGTCGACATGATTTCATGGCTAATGATTCACTCGCTAATATCAATGTGGGCTGCAGTGAGGATAACCAAGTTGAGCTGTCTTAGATCAAATGATTCAATTAGGCCAGCTGTCCCTATTTGTCATGGCTCAACTCGCTTTCAAATTACCTTTCCAAAGTGCGTACGTGCCTTAGCATAGAACTTAACAGCTCAACTGTTTTACAAAAAGGGGATATTTAGGCGTGATGATAAGGGGGAAGAAAGACGTCCCTTTTCATCTGCACTGAATGTTTTTCCTTAGCAGTTACAGTATGTATTTGCCAGGCTAAACTTTAAACATCACAGTCGAGTGTGAATCACTTGCCTCTTCTGATGACAGCGCTCTTTTAGATTTCTAGACTATCTTGCAGCAGGTTAATGAAAATAGAAAAGAAAATCTAACAGGGTGTGCGTGTGCACAGGGACAACTAACAGAGAAAGGAGTAAACAGTTCATAGAAACCAATAAATAAATGCAGAATCTCACAAATGTACCCTTTAGGCTTAAACTGAGCCGAAGTCAATAGCGGCCAATAATTGTTCATATGACACCTAGCGAAGAGCTTTTCGGCAACGCGCTGGTAATCTCGGTTAAGCTACTTAGCCCTGGATGCATCACCCGCAGGAGAACCACCCCGTCGTCCCTTGGTAGCAGCCCTGGGTGCCTCTGCAGAGGCACAGCGGGGCTGGTGGCTGGCAGTGTCAGCGCGCAGACCCGGGGCTGAATAGGCATGGAAATTCAATTACCCTTGGTGGTGGTCCCTGCAGTGCCGGCCGGGGAAGCTTCTCCTGCTGAGGCTGCAGCAGAAAGGAGGGAGCGGCTGTGCTTGCAGAGCCTTCGCCCGTGGGCGTTGATTGACTTTTTAGTATTGCAGAGGTAATAAATGGGGGGAAGAACTACCTGGGTGTACATGAAACGGATGAAAGTTATTACAAACACGCAATCACAGCTGTTGATAAAGTCTCACGTATTTCCTCTAGTTGGATTTGGCTGATGATTTGGGCCTTCTCACTTTAAATATTTTAATAAGATTCCAGTGGTGTCTGAAAAATTCTCCCCTGCTGTCTGTATGGCTTATTTTGCACTATATATATTTATTTTGCCTAAGCTCTTTCTGGCAATCATACCAAGTTGGAAAATAGCAGTAGTGTTTACTAGAAAAATAAGACAGTTTCTGCCTGCTCTGGACTGAATATCTTGTAATTTTGTGATCATGCTGTCAAGAAAAATATACTGTTGGTTTTGAGAAATGCTATATTAGGGAAGTATTTTCCATTTATCTAAGAGGAACAGTTAGAACTGGAACAGGCTGAACTATGGTTCTGGAAATTTGTGAAGGTTTGTTTTTTTATTATCCACATCTTTCACTGCAAATAGAAACATCAGTTAAAAAGGGTGATTGAAATACTAAAAATCAGAAAATTTTGAGGAGCTCTGGATTTAACATTTGTTCATCTTCTGATGGATTATGTTGAACAGTGATCTGTGAAGTCCTTTGAGCTGATTGGTGGGAGATGTTGGGCATGCAATGAATATGCTAATTGGATGGTAATATAGGGAGATGCAATAAATCCTCATTTGAATTGTGTGGCCCAGAACAGCTCTCTGGACCCCTTTATTCAGAGTCACAGTTAGGGTTACGGACCACTGAGATTAGTGTCCTGATGCACAGAGCTGGAAGTCTGCAAAGTCTCCAGCAGTGGTACTTGAAGATACTCTTGAAAATTAAGATATATGCATCCAAAACTTTCTTATACCATGTTTTTTTTGTTTGGTTTTTTTTTTCAGAAAACTGAGGAAATTTGCCAGCTTTAAATTTATATGACTCAGCAGGATTATGAGGGAGTAGGCAGAGTACTGCTCTCCCTCCTGCCCTAGCATAGACAACGCTGCTGCTTTTTGCTCAAGCTCTAATAGTTCTCTGCTGCAGTCTCACAGATTTTCTCTTCCTCCTCCCCATTGTGGCTTTTTTTTTTTTTTTTTTCAGTGGGAAGTGGAGATCAGCATAGGTTGTCCCCTGGAATCAAGACAATTTCTGACTTTTTGAATCACAATCTTAAAGCAATCAGGAACATTTTACAAGGAGAGTATGTAAGACTAAATCCATTTATCCAGGGCTGTCATGTTCATGCAGTGGTAATGTTCCTGTGGCTAGTTTAACTTTCTTTGCCTCCTCTCTCTCATTTTCAGTTCTGCAATGCTTTTCTTCAGCAATAATGGAAACATCAGTACCATGTATTTGCCTCCTCTTAATTTTAAGGAAAACTCAAGATGCCACCATGGGCTAAAATGTTAAAGACACGGACCCTCCCTGGGCTCAGCAGAAAAGCCAGTGGTTCCTCAGGCAAAGCCCATTGCCTGGGTGAGATGTACCCCAAGGCAATTCTCCTGCAGCCCCAGAGCTGGCTTGGAAAGTTCATGACGCACTAAGGGTCTAAAATGCCTAAATTGGCCTTCTGCCTCCTGTTCCTGCCAGGTATGTTCATGCGTGGGCATAAAAGTAATAAGCCAGGATATATTGCCTGGCTCATACATACCCAGTTCTAAAGAGAGTCCAAGATGCAACCATGGCATATTAGTTGAATGTAAAATATTAACTCTCAAGAAGTAGAATAGAGTTTGCCTGCTGTCTAAATTAATAAACACAGGTAAACAGATTTACCAGCCTTATGCCTGGTATTTATATTTGTTAATTAATTCAGTTAATCAAAAACATAATGCTTTTTGCAGCTTGTACTCTCTGGCTTTGACTGCAAAAGACATAGCTGTAGATGGGAAGACTGTAGAGCTGAAGAAAGAGGAAAGATTTGGTGTGGGGTTTAGTGGAAAACCTTTTCAAAGGTGAGCTGCAAAAGAACGTGAATGGTTACATTCAGGAAATGTGGCCAGACCAAGCTGGTGCATTAAGGTTTTCAGTCATTTCTGTCTGCTATGTTTTCTTATTCCTTATTCCTGATATACAAATCTTGGCAAGGAGCTAGAATCTAAGAAAAATGACATTTTCCTTTCAGAGATTTTAAAATGCAAAGAGACTGCTAAGTAGATTTCTGACTACACTGCAAAATGCTCCCCCTCCCGAACTTTGCCTTGAAAAATACCTTTCAGTGCTCACATTTCAGCCTCCCTCCATTTTCTCTTCCATTTGGCCACAGCTTAGGGTGAGGACATTTCCAGTCTACAGTCTCTGCTCACTTGGAATAATGTTTGTTTGCATGAGTAAACCAGCTGAAGTGGCTATCACTGAAGTCATAACTAGAGGATGAAACCGGTTGGGACTATTCCCACGTGAAGTGAGTCAGGTTGCTGAATCAGGCCCTCGTGGGCATTTTTCTGTGTCCCAAAGGTATTTTTCCCATCTCATCAGGAAAAAAAAAATGTTCTTCTAGAGCACCAGGCAACAAAAGCCTGGAATTCAAAGTACAGGGGGACATAATGTCCTTTTACCTTTTCTCTCTCACTTTTCCCTCATTTTTCCTTCCTGCAGTGTGACAAAAAAGGAAACTCTCTGGTGAATTTTATAATTCTAGGCTTTTATCAGTTTGTTATTTTTGTTCTATTCTTGCCTAAATATATGGAACATGTAGAGAGTTGTTTTTTTTTTTAATCTAAACATTCCCGTTGTGTCTAGTTTTATCTTAAAGACAACAAAGAATCACAAGGTGTTAATGGTGTTCATTGTGCAGTAGGTATCTTAGCTTCCCCTTCTACAACAAAGCAGAGCTGGAGAGTGTAAAAACAGGAGAAATATGAAAACTGTAAAGACATTTAATGTGTAAAAAGGACCAACTAATGTGTGTCAGCTCAGCCAGATGCCCAAGGCTAAATCTCTTGATGTGAGATGGTGATTCAGCTGTCAAGGTGCCTGAGTAGACTTGTGGTCATCATAATGATTGGCTATGGATTTTTCTGTGGGTTTGTTTTATTAGAAAGGCAATAAACAAAAAAGGTCAAAGTTATTCAAATGAACCAACAGCCCATTTTGGTGGAAATACAGCAGGGCTCGTTAACTCAATTCACATCTTTTGTGTCAGTTTTCTAACATACCGTACATCTGGAAAAATGCAGTGATTTGCAAAAGACATAATGTGCCTCTTTTCCCCAAAGGTTTTGTTTACAGTATGTAATAAAATATGATACAATTTTTCATGGAGATGGGATCTGATAATTTGTTTAGATATAATATGAAAGTATCAGTCTGTGAAATGAACAACATGAAAAGTAAGCAAATGCTCAAGATATGTCAGCTAACAAAATGGCAAGTTCCAAAACATGCATTCAAGTGAAAATCAAGGGCTTCGGCAACAATTTTATTTCCCTTAAAAATCAGCCTCTTCAGACAGTGTCTAATATTTTGATGTTGATTGCCATTAGCAAGACCGTGTTTTACTGTGACAGAGTCCTTCCTACTCTAGGTAAAGTTTACCTCCTGTCAGCTGAAATTCCAGATAATGAACAAAGAACTCAGGTTTTCAGGTATCTCAAAGTATCAACACTTCATAAGAACATACACACTGAGTCAGCCCAAAGGTCCCCATCTAGTCTGATGTGCTGATGATGCTGTTGGCTAATACGGAACATTTGGGGAAAGCGCACTTAATCTGGAAGAGTGATTAAGTCATATTTAACTCTTGGGTCTAGCCTGTGTAGTCTTTCCCTCATAATTCTTTGTTGCACTTCAGATTAGCAGACTTGAAGTGTGTGGTGTTAGCCTTTAATTGTGGAATATTTAGCACGTGTGTCAGAAGTTTGTGATTCATCCTCCACTCTTTCCTTTCAGCTTGTGCAGGTGCTCTCAGCCTTTAAAAGCAACTGTTTGTTGGAGTATGTTTTTGCAAACTGTCAGGATGCAAATGACATTTGTGAAAAGCAGGTTTTTCTTTTCTGCTCACAAATTGGAGGCAAATGTGTTTAAGAAGTGGTCAGAGCTATGATTTATGCCTTATCTGTGTCAAGACATTACACTGGATATGTATGCAAAGATATATATGTAAAGGTAGCCAACTGCAATTGGGGCCAATCTGATTTTAAACCAAACAATTGAGAAGCTTTATTCTTTGTAAATAATCCTCCTTGGAACAAGCAGCTTCACCTTATAGTGAGCTTCTCCGCTTTAGTCATGTTGGCCCTTTTCAGAATACTCTAAGACATACCCCATACAAAACTGCTGTTGTTGCTCAGCATCAGGTTCCTTGCACAATACAGAAATTAGGGACTAGTTTCTCTGGGTTCCCTATACATTCAGCAGAGAGAGAAAGGATTCTCCTGAGTGTGACTTGGAGTGGAGTAAATTAGTTTAGGCTAATTTACGCAACCAGGTTACTACTTCCAGTGAGACAGTGTGAATACCTCCTTTGTATGCCCTCTGCAGCCCTTGGTCGTATTACCGGGTGCCAAAAAGCCCTATGAAAATCATCGAATCATAGACTGTTTTGGATTGGAAGGGACCTTTAGAGGTCACCTAGTCCAACCTCCCTGCAGTGAGCAGGGACATCTTTAACTTGATCAGGTTGCTCAGAGCCCTGTCCAACCTGGCCTTGAATGGGCTACCAGCACACATTGCCGGCTCATGTCCGGATTTTCATCCACCAGCACCCCCAAGTCCCTCTCGGCAGGGCTGCTCTTGATCCTTTCTTCCCCCATCCTGTATTGATACTGGGGGTTACCCCAACCCAGGTGCAGGACCTTGCACTTGGCCTTGTTGAACCTCATGAGGTTCACAGAGGCCCACCTCTCCAATTTGTCCAGGCAGAGACACCTCCCTCCCCTTGTTGAACTCAAGTGAATCCTGCTTGTAACTGCGAGAATTCTGAGTGGAGCTTTCATAGTTTATCACCTGGATGACCGGACGAGGGCTGAAAACCAGTGTGAATAAAACGGATCAGCTCCGGTGAAGAGTCAGGAAAGCTCATGAGATTTCTCCAGGTCCAGGACTCTTTGCAGGCATCCCACTGCAGAAAAAGCCACCAAGCACCAAGAAGGTTATTGCACCAGGGGCTATCTGCCCAGAATGGGGAGAAGCTGAACTGGGTGTGGATATAATGATGAACAAATAAAATATCTTAGACTGGTGGTGTGAAGTGGACACAGTTCAGTTTTATGCAATTAAATTGGTACAACCAGTGTAAATGAGTCACATCAGTATAAAGCCCCTGGGCATCTGTGACTTGGCTTACGGCACTGAAAAACACCTAAAGAAGCAGCAGGTTAATTGAGTATCAATTTACTATATCGGTAGGCTTTCATATAGCTGGAGTAGACTTTAAAAAGAAAGTTTGGGTAGAGGAGAAGTTAAAAAAGAGCAGATTTTCCTCGAGAAAGGTGCAAGTAGGCTGTATGCTGAAGGCCTAAACCATTCCCTGACTGTTCGACTGTGTTTTAACTCCAGCTTTCAAGTATCCAGGAGCTCAAGGCAGCCCAAGCAGTGAATGCTGTGACTGCAAGGGGTTAACAGACAATTTATGTAAAGTCTTAGTATTCTGCAAAATGAAATGTGCATGTGAAATGGAAAAAAAAAAAGGAAAAGATTATATTTGTCAGCTGTGCTACCATATGTTGCTCTGGCGGAAGCACAGCAAAATGGTGACAATTTCTATTTTATTGAATGAGGATCTGTGTTGATTTCCATTATTTGAGAGCGTCTCTGGACAAACAGAGGTATCTTCATTATCACATAAAACTGTGCTCACCAGTAACCTAGAATATCCATGGCTACAGGGTGACCTGGGACTGCAGTCTCCTTGAAAATAAAATATCAGAGAATCAGTTCAATCCATCCGCATATTTTAATGGATTTAGCCCTTGGAGGGCATGGGGGAATAGTCTTGTGAAAAGATAAGTGGCAGATACAGGAAATATAGACAAATTTGAAGCTCTTTAAAATCTGAGGAGAACTTATCTCATCAGCATGATTAAAACAAGTGTGTGTAAAGGCTTTGGTGGTTGCGGACTACTCTCAGCCATCTGGTCATGCTGGGAGGCAGGGCTTCATGGTTTGGGCGCAGAGCTGCACAAACATAACTAAATTTCTCTTGGACATAGGCTGATACATTTGCTTAGCTTTGCCGTGTCATATGGGCTTACTTGTTGGGGTTTTGCAGGGTGAGGGTTATCTGTGCCATTCCCTTTTCCATGGCATAGAAATGTCCTAGAAGATGGTGCTTTTGTTATTCTAGGATCACAGCTTTCTCTCAAGATTTTTCTCAGCTTGCCAGGACCACAACATGTGAGCTGCAGTGAGTTGGGTGCTAAGTGTCACTGAGCAGCTGGGGCTCCCCTTGACTCCATGTGCACGGTGGGTGCACAGTCTCTCTCTGGGCCGTATGTCGAACGCAAGGCATGAGAAAACAATTCCATTGGGCCCTAGAAATAATGCTCATCTTCTTTTAGGACAGGGAAAGTTAATCTTTTGTTGCATCTTCTGTTTAATGGTACTCGGCATCCCTTGGGTGTCTCTGCTTCCAGTGACCACAAAGCTTTTTTACGCTCCCCAAATCAACCCTGCCTCTGCAGTGGCACCATCATTTTCTGGATAATGACACCGCAGGGCATTACAGCACATCTGTTTTGCCTCAGTAAACATGCTAGGCTGGGTTCAGCTACCTGAATGTCCAGCCTGAGAAGGTAGAGAAATGCCTGCTCTGGCATGATGTGCACCAGTGGGAACAGCTTGGTTATGTCTGTGTGGTTCTGTATCCAACACCTTAATCCCTGCCAAAGACACAGATAGGCAATATCCAGGCAGGGCTGGCTTTTGTCTGGCCAGGTTTGGTCTGCCAGAGCAGGCACCCAGTCCTGAGCATCCCATCCCCACAGTGGTGTGCTCTGTGTTATATGGTCCAGGGTCCAGGGGCTCCTGCGGGAATGTTTGGGATGCGTCCTCTGGGTGCTGAAGTGCAGCATCCTTGGAGAGAAGTGCGCTTTGTTGTACATGGGTAAGGTTAGCAGGTTCTTGGTGTCGTGGTTTAACCCGGCTGGCAACTCAGCACCACGCAGCCGCTCGCTCACTCCCCCCCCCCCCCCCCCCCCCCGGGGGGGGGG
>NW_009258892.1:604483-676643 GCF_000687185.1 Egretta garzetta
GTCTCCCCGCGACCGACCGACCGAACTAACCGCCCCCCCCCACGCATGACGTTATATGGTATGGAATAGCTCTTTGGTCAGTTTGGGTTAGCTGTGCTAGCTGTGCTGTACTCCCAGCTTGTTATGCACCTGGGCAAGCAGGAGAAGCTCAAAAAGTCCTTGAGTAGTCTGAGCACTACTTGGCAACAGCTGAAAACATCAGTGTGTTATCAACATTCTTCTGGTACTAAATCCAAAACACAGCACTATGCTAGCTACTATGAAGAAAATTAGCTCTATCCCAGCTGAAACCAGGACACTTGGTCAGGCAGAAAAGTACTGTGGCAATGAGTAGAGGTGAGGGCTTTTTACCTTTGATGTCACCTGAGGGAATGAAATAGTTCACATCACCTTGATTTTCCTACTTGCCCAAACAGAAAAGGGATTTGACTGTACAAGCTGAGCATTCACTGCTGTCATGGTTGGGTCGATAGGATAATTATTTGCCAGATACTGACAGTTATTTGCTAACAGATATGTTAATAGACCATTTGGTAGGGAGAGGTAAGTTTCTTTTTCAAATTCAGGCCATTGCAATTCTTAAAGGGGAATAAAGTGCATTGATTTGTTGCCCTCTCCCCTCCCATTTTGCAGCAGGCAGGGTTTGGGCTGCAGAATCACTCACACTCCCCTTGCAGTGGTTGTAGGTGCCAAATCAATACAACTGCATGATACCAAGGTGAGCTGTGCAGCTGCTGAGGAGCCACGTTTTGGAAGAAGTGGAAAAGTAGAATCTTGATCTCTTGCATTCATGTTGCTTGCTGCGTCCAAGGCCACTCTGCCTTATGCCGTTATGGCGTTTTGTTAGTGGCTGAAATTTCTATTTTCAACAGCTACTGAGAAGCCTTGAGGCAGTGAATGTGATTTGGTTTTAGCATACTTGGCCCAAAGGGTGACGCATTCATGGTGCTTGCCACTGCAGTAAAGAACGTTCTTGTGTCTGAATTTTGCACCTCTCTTTTAGCCAATCTTCTATAATACCTTGTACTGAGCAACCATGGAGCAAACTTCCATAGGTTAAGCTTTTCTTTCTAAATATGATTATTTAGTTCTGGGGAGTATATATATAGCACTTTTATAATGTGTTCATCCTTCATTGCAAACAATAAAATAATTTTTTGTGCCAACAGAAGCCACACCTCACTACTTGTCCTTCAAATTGCCTTTCTTAGGACACGTTTGATTTCTGCTGTTTCTTCTTAATATTGTAGGCTTGGAAGAGAATAAATGAGGACAAATCACCTACTGGTAAAGTGCATGGTATTTTTTCAGTGTTTCTGTCCTAGTTTCTTTTTCAGTCTTGGTATTTGTTTTCTAAGGGCTTTTGTACATCAAAGCAAAGTACTAAGTAAGAAGTCCATATTTGCTCATGTTTTGGAAAAAGTAACTACTCTGACCTGAAACAGAAACATCATAAAATCATTAAATTTAGGAGTTGGCAGATAATAGTTTGCAGATAATAGTTTCCAGGACCTCTTAAAAATCTGGCAAGCTGGCTTTGTTTTTAATAGTTCTCTTTGATCTTAAAGTGAAACCTAGACAAATAACTAATCTTTTACCGAACTAACTGAGCTGATTCATAAACTAGCTATCCTCTTAAGCTGAGTATCTTAGCTAGAATATTTTTAGTGTCTAGATTTTCATTAGGAAAGGTAATATACGACTGAGGCCATCCTACACAATGTGTCTTGGTACAGGTCTCTCCATACATCACCGTGCACGCACTATTGATTGCAAGTCTGTGTCATAACTGCTGACGAGGAAGCAGAATAAATTAATCATTTATTTAAGATATATGTTTTACTGCAATTTGAATGTCTTTTGCACACATCTCTCCTTTTAAATGTAAACATATTAAAACTTAAACTAGAAACTATGGCAGCATATGTTTAGACATAACTTCCAGTAATCTATTTAAATAACTTATGATGAGTAAAACTTAAACAGCACATCTTTAAAGCAAGTCAGATTGCTAAGCTAGGAGGAACATTAGTTCAGTGTCTGAAATGAAAGTGGAAAAAACTGTCTACTTTGGAGAGCTTTACCCTTTTTTGGAGACTGTACTAATTTGTTTGGTTTTTTTTTTTTAAGTCCTTAAATAATCAAATGGAAGCTAAGAAACTATTTGGGAGCTGAAAATTTCATAAAAGTAATTTTAGGAAATCATATGTTTTACCTCTTTTCTATATGAATTAAAAAAAAAATAGGTTTGGGGGTCTAAGAAGAGTTAGCTCTTGTATCTTGAAGGGCTTTCTAACTGCAGACCATCAAGACCATCTTTTTATAATAGATCAGTCATTTTGAAATGCGAGTTAGTATTGATATTTTTATCCAACATATTTAAAATACTTTTGTTTAACTACTATAAATCTGCAATGTTAATTTTCTGCATTGTTAATTGAATTTTGATATCCACCCAAAACCAGTCTGGCACAAATGTGAAGTAAAGACAAAATCTACTAAATTGGAAAGGTGGTTTAACATTGTGTTTCATAATAAAATAAAAATAAGGAGAATACATGTACATTAAACAATATAATTGCTTTCACCACATATAGTATATTGTTCTGAAAAGAAATTCCAAAATTATTTTAAAAGCTCCCTTAGAGCATATTTATTTGTATCTAATGGTTGCCAAATGGTGAATCAACATTTTAAAAAAAAAAGACATTGAAAGAGGCAGGTCCCATTAGGGTTCCCTTATCGTGTTTGGAGTGAAGTTCCTGAGCGTCATCATGTTTGTGCTATAAGAAAAAATCCATGGCATTAGTGGGGGAAGTATCTGGTCCCCTGTTAGTGTGTCATGCCTGTGTTCATGCACTTGAGAGAAGATTTTGTTGTTCTCACATCCATCGCTAGCTGGTGAGATGAAGGTCTGTACACTGGTTCCGAGACTGCAGTCCTTCTTAGGAGCCATTTGGCAGCCACTCTGAAAGCACATCATGGCATTTGCTTCAGATATTTGGGGGGGTGGGAGGTGGGGTGGTGCTTGGAAGTGTTCAAAAAAAGTCCCCCTGGGTTAAAAGAATTTTATTAACATTGCAAAGTAGAATTTAGAATGTCAGAATTAAAGCTGTCTGGCAAGCTGTGGCACCTTCAAGGGCAGGCATTAATATGCCATCTTTTATTATATAAATTGCTTTTTTCCCTTGGGCTTCATCCCATGCTTAGGTCAGATCTACTTTCAGTCCCGTGGCAAGATTTGGAAAGTAAGTGGCATGGTTTGTAAGTGGCATGATGGTATTTGGATTAATCAAGTATAGACAAGTAATCAAGTACAGATTAATCTGAGAGTAGTTATGAAAAATCCCAATTTCAAACTAATAGAAATAAGTGTTGATAAACATGAAGCCATGTATACGGCAAAGAATAATAAGAATTATAATTTGCATATCCAGACTCAAATTGTAATGCATTAATGAAAATTTGTCCTTGATGCATGATATTGATATATCATTATAGATAAAGAAAATGGTGTCATATATAAATAATTGTAAGAGAAAAAAAGGGAAACATTGTAAAATCACTTATAAATATATATCACTTGATGCACCTTACCACAAAGGTAGTGGATAAACCTTATTACAAAAAAGATCTGAGAGACAAAGATAAGGTCATGGGATAAATGAGGAAAAATGATTAGATATATGTCAAACTTCTATCTGACAAAAGAAGGGAAGCTTGGGTACATTCAGAGAAGGTGAATGGAAGCAAAAATATAGCTAGCTATAAGTCGTGAATGGTTGAGAGAAAGTGAACCAGACATTCACATTTTCCTTTCTTCATAACAGCAAAAGAGATATTTAACAAATCTGAAAAGTGATGCATTTAAATGTGGCATAAGGGGCTTCTCAGCATCACTCACAGCTAATCTATGTGCAGGATATTATGGAAGTGCAGGAGATTAGTAAGTGTAAGAATTTAGGATTTTAGATGATTCGTGTTTATAGATATGAACAGTCATAGTTATATTAAGCATGTAAGCACTTTTTTTGAGAAATAAAACTCTCATGTTTTAAGGCATAAACTAGCTCCAGCTCCAAATCTGATGGAGTTTAAAAATAAACTTTCCTTTAAATAGTATATTCCCACCTTGCTCATTGCAAAGTGCTCTGCTCCATTTTCTGAAACTGTTTTGGAGTCCTTTTTCTGAACACTTCATCAGGTATTGGATGTATTGAATCCAGACCTGGGTCCTATTCCAACCACCTAGCAGAATCAAATCTGGAAAGAGGATTCAGATGTAGGAACGGAGTCCAGATACATCATTGCAAGGGCTGTCTAAGCCTAGGGAATCACTAGCTGATTGCTATTCAAGCAATCTTCTGTAATTTTATTTTGTGCCTTAGAGATGGCATTTCCCAAGCTTAATAGTTCATGTAAAATACATTGATATTTTTTCTGGATTCAGTTTTTGAGTGGTGCGCCTTAGTACTGCTAGCTTATGATTTTTTTTTTTTTTTTAAGTATTTTGGACTGTAGTCAAAACTCTGTGAATATCTTCCACTCTTGAACAAAAGAAAGCAAATATTAAATGATCCTACCAACTTTGCTTTGTAGGTGTAGACAAAGCATGGTTTTAGTACAGTTTTCTTTCTGCGATGTGAATGCCGCTCTAGCTGGGGACCAGCAAACCTGAGGAGACATCCATATGGCATCTCTATGGAAACTGAGGATGGCAGATTCCATGCATCATTGTATCTGATAGTCCAAATCTTGTAACATTTATTTTGCATCAGGAATCCAGCCTAAGAGGTTGGTTGATTGCTGTGACTCACTGAGTCGAAATGAGTTTGGATAATCCTCTACAAGGGACAACAGAATAATTGAAATGTGGGCCTGAAAGGTGTCTGAAGAGACCAGCTAGTACAACTGGTTGCTCTGAGGCAGGATCCAGTGCAGCTTGGCAAACTCATATATATTGTCTGCATATGTAGAAATGAGACAGCTTTACCTGGGTACCGATACCTGGGTACTGTAGGGCTGCTAAAATGACTGAGAAGATAGATTAGAAGAGAAACTAGCTGGAAACCCTACAGAGCCTGGGAAGCCACCAAAAGACTACCTTTAGGAAGATGTTAGGCTCCAGAAAAAGCTACTCCTGAAGCCTCCTTGGTCATTAGTTTAAGGCCAGGTTGGACGGGGCTCTGAGCGACCTGATCTAGTCAGCGGTGTCCCTGCTCACTGCAGGGGGTTAGGACTAGATGACCTCTACGGGTCCCTTCCAACCCAAAACATTCTATGATTCTATGATTAGTTTAGATAAGGATAAGTAGGCATTTTTGCCGAAGCTATTTTGGGAAGATTTTCCTCGCATGTATGAAATGTCTTTCCTTCTGTTATAACATGTGTATATAGTTCAACACTTGTTTGTGTAATTCCCTGTACATATTTAGCCTGTAGTGTTTTATGTTAGACTTTAGAATAAACTTGTTTTGTCATTTTCCGCTCACCTTCTGTCTGCTATTTATAACTATATGGAACAGTAATTAAGGAGAAAACGAAACAGCCTAATACAATCGCCCTTGAAACAGTGTTCTATCATGTAAGGAGGAATAAGAGAACACATTCAGTTTGTGGGAAACAATAGAAAATTGCTGACATATTTTTCATCATGTTTTTCTCCACAAGTGATATTGGATTATTTCATTATTCTTTAAAAATGGAGGGTATAAAGGGATAGAACTCGATGTGCTGAGTATGGGTTACTATCAAAGGAGTTACCATTCCTTTCTTAGGCCAAGTAGGATTTGACAGTTTTTAATAAAGTGTACAAATAATTTATGGGAAAATGCACCAGTATTTTATAATGAGAAAATTATTGCATGTTTCAGACAATGCCTCAATGACAAGAGAAAATCCTACCTGAGAATTTCATGCATCTGACCTCCTCATAATCCCAGGAGGGGAATGCAAGAAGTATATATGCATTTCTACTGCAGTAAAGCATTCAGATTGCTGTTGTGTGCTGTTCATCTTTTGGGGTTTTTTTGGTAATGCCCACATTCCCAGGGTGATATAGATATGCTGGAGCTGCTACTGCATAAAAATCTGTGGCTATGGATTACGATAGAAGCAATTCAAATGTCTTTCAAAGCAGCTCTAGTCCGTTCAGGTTCTTTACCACACTCAGTGCCACGGTATCTGAGTTTTCCCCTAGAGCATTAAATAACATGAGTAGAATCTGTCACATGTGGTTTGTTCTTCTAGTATAAATGCAAGGTTAGGTCAAAATCTTCTTCAACTTTCATAGTTAGACATGCTCCAAAAATATGAGATAATATACATATGTCAATTTTTGGATTGTTCTTGGACTTTTTGTTTTGCATCAGTCTCCTCTTTAAGACTTTTTTTTTGCCAGTTTGGTACATATTACAGTGCTGAATGGCAAATGTCTGGCATTCAATAAGTTGTTTTGAATCACAACATTGAATCAAATATGTGAGTGCCTTGGACAATCAAAACTTCCAAAGACATGACAAATGCAAAATTACTTTCTTTTCTTTATTAAAGCACTGCAAACATCCCCTTATTGAGCTGTTAAAATTTAAGCTTGTATGTTCTTGGAGCAAAGGACATTTTTGTGGAGATGATGTGTATGCAGTATTCTGGGTTATAAATGCTTGCTTATGACACAGAAGAAAAACTAGAAATTAAGATGTAAGACAAGAAAAGTTAAGACTTAATCTACCCCTGTAAGACTGTGACCTTCAAGATTGGTACAAGTCTGAAAATAAGCCATCCATGTAGGCAGACACCAGGAAGGCATGGGAAGTTGCTCAGTTTGGTGACTCTTCCCCAGTGTGTACTACTTATGGCTTGCATTTGGAAATCACAATATTTTTGAGTGTCAGGGTCTACTCCATATCAGCTGTCATTATTGGCTAATGATAATATTTGATAATCATGTTGGAATCTTATAGATTTTGACAATCTTTAACTGTTGGCTTTGTTATGGCAACATAACTACTACTCCAGCCAATTGATGTGTGAATGTGCCCAGTAACTTCTCACTTCATCATTCACTCAAGTTCAGACTCTATCTCTTAGTGCTAACAGAGCAAGCATTTTGATGGCACACTGAAATCTCTGCAACTGTGATACATTATATTCTTAGAGCCTCCCAGATTGCTAACTGCCTCATCAGACTCTTTAAGAATAGCTTTTGAACGCTGTTTTGTAGACAGTTATACCACTTCATTCATCTTATATCTTTCAACAGATATCTTGTGCCAGTATGAGTTCGTCCTTTCTATGCCCTGTCTACTTTTTGTGATTGTTTTATGAGGAAAACTTAGTTTTTGCTTTTAGTACTGGGAGGTCAATCTTAATTTTGCATGTGCTTAGAATGATGATAATGTATTTAGCTCCAGTATCTATTTTGAAATTTACTTTGACTGGTTATTTCCATTTTCACAAAGCCAATCTGTTATAGAATCTTGCTTTGATCAACAGACCCAACAAAGACCTCTGTTTTGGTATCAACATCATCCGAGCTTTGCCTTGTTGTGGTGCACTCATGAATATGTTTCCTTTTTATGTGTCTTTGCAACTTGTGCTGAGATTGACACACTTTGGCAAAATTTTATTGGAGATATGAGACAGCCCCCCCCTTACTCTGCATGCTTTTGTGTCTTGTTATGATTGCCTCCATATGGTGAACAAAGAACTTGAAACTCAGCCCAGTAATGTATAGTACTGGCTACCTAAATGTGTTCAGCCTAGTTAGATCAAAACTTATGGAGACTCAGTGATACTGTAGCATTGGAGGTTATTTTAGTCAAGCTAGGAGGTAGCGTGCAAGAGAGAGCTGCTGAGATCTCAGGCAATGGTTTGACAGCTCAGTCATCAGGTTCTTTTGCATTTACTGCTTTTGAATGGTATCTCCTCAGTACCCTTGGAGAACGTGATTGTTCCCAGAGGGTTAAATCAGTGGGAAAATGCCAGAAATCCATGGAGTTAAGTGGACAGACTAGGGGCTGGTTCAGTAAAGCAATAAGGGACCTTCAGTTGGGTGCTCATGCTGGGTTTTAATTTCATTTGCACAAACAGGTAAGTCTGCCATAATCGGTTGTTGCTTCTTACCACTGAATGAATTTATGCTTTTGACTGACACACGCTGGGGGCTGAGCATAAGAAAGGGTTGGGAGCATCTTCTCCTCTATGTATTTTGTGAATGTCGAGCCAACAAATTGATACAACTGAACTTCTATGCTGAAATGAGCTCACTGCAGTTCAAAAAACACAATTAAATATTTTTGTCCAAAGCTCAAGTTTGATGAAAACTTCACAAAACTCTATGACTAATTATTTTTGATGGAAGACAATGGTTTTGGATTGCAAATGTTACAGCAGTTTGCTTGGGCCAGAGGTCACAGTCACAAAATTAACAGGAAAATAGCTGTAAAAGAAAGTGAAGTTTCCTAATTAGATTTCTTTATATAACATAAGTTATAGGTTATAACTTATAACATAAGCGAAAGGATATGTCTGACCTATTGTGTGGGATGGATACCAAGCCAAATGAAAAACCTCTGACATTTTCTGATAAGGTAAAAGCTGTAGGAGTGAATAATCCTGTTCTAGACAGCATGTGTAACGATGAACAACAGGTACCCACTTGTTGACAAGGGAAAAGGAATTTATTTGTTTTAAATTTTAACAACATAAATTTCCCTGTCTACTTTCTGAGTTCAATTAAATAGTAATTAGAAAATCTTTTCTTTAAACCAGAGGATGCCGGTAGCTTATGTAGAAGTCATCGTGTTAACACATGTTAAAACTCAACTGCTCTGTTTTTTGTGCTGCTGCTGTATGACCTTTTTCTACCTATGCTACCTATTTTTTTTAGGTAAAAGATTCTTAAGGACAGGGCCCTTATTTTTGTACTGGCCTGTGAAACTTTTTGCATGGTTTCTCTGCAGAAATAATGTAGTACAGGTATAAAAATTGGCTAGAGACCTTTGTGACTTTCTTTTTTTCTCATTCTAGATTCCTTCAGATCCTCTAAGTGGGTTTATACTCCAAGCTCAGTAAAAGTCCTATACCGAAAGAGAAGCTGCATCCTCTTCAACAAAACTCAACTGAACACTTTCTGCAAGACTGTATCTCACTAAAGCCCATCTGTTCATCAGTGTTCAACGGGGAAAAAAAAAAAAAAATTCAAAATTTACCTAATGTAATTGGCTTGTTATTCCTATAGATCGATGCATTTCAAAGAAATAAGAAACACTGAGACAATTTTTTTCTCAGTGGCTTAGTACTCTGAAAAATTTATTTCTCTGTATGAGCACTATTTTTTACCAGTGGATTCCTCTTCAAACACAACATTTTGATAGCCAGAATGCTGTCTTATCAAATGTTAGAAAATGCAAATTTATTTGGTAATTCTGGGTTTTTCCCAATCTTTTCTTCTGCTAACCTTGGTATAGGCTGCAGGAATAGTTTGATATCTTGACACGAGCTCTCTCTCTACCCCTTTCCACTGGGATCTTTGGCTTTCATGATTCTTGATTGCAAATGTTTGTTCTATTGCCCTAAATTTAAATGTGAAAATCATCCTTTTATAATAGTTGGAAAGAGGCTCTTCACTTGGTAATGTACAAGCATTGCAGAAGTCTCATGGGATTACAGGTGGCTTTGATGCCTTTTCCTACTCTCATGCTCGAAACCAAGAGCAGCTAAGTAAAGATTTCATTTAAATACAATACAAGTGGTAATAACTGTCAATTAAATAGTTATTAAAACATGCTGTCTGAGTGCTTTACACTTACATTATAAATAATGTATCTATGTCACAGAAATGGATGCTGGTATTCATGAAATGTATGCTACATATTCAGTTAAATGTATGCTAATAACATATCATAAAACAACCAAGGCAGTGGTTTTGTTAGAAAGAAACAGCAAATTCTACCTTATATCCCCATGTGCGTGGCATTAAATCTGTCCTCTGTATTTTGTGCTTCTCACATGCATAAGTGAAATGGATTTCTTTGCATCTGACCAAAGCATAAACCGCAGGGAGATGTTTTTAATAGGATTCATTGTGATTAGGAGCTGTGGAATAGCCCCATAGTCATAGCAATGTTAGAATGCCACAACTATTTGATAGGAGACATTTCAATCTGTCATCATCTTGTGTGCCCTGACCCCGATAATACACCCCGTTCAACCTGAGGCACAAACAGAAATGGTGAGGTAGGGTTGCTTTTTTTTTTTTTCTTTTAGCACAGTACCAGTCACAGCTTTTATGGGCTCCTGAGAGAAGAAAAAGCATTTTTATTTCCTGTGCTGTTCATCCCTTATCCAACCGTTTGAAAAGATATTTTGTTTCCTGAAACACAATAAACAAGTGGAAGGGGGAGAAAAATCCTTCCTTAGGTAACCTCAGAACAGAAGAACTTTGTGCATTATGCAGCTCAGGCCATGCCAAAATGCAATTTGGAGGGTGTCCAGCACTTCATTGGAAAGTAATGGTTTTCACTGAACTGAGTTATGACCAGCTGTTTACAGACAGTCTGTGACATACTGATAGAGCAGAACACCGTATGTTGCTTTCCAAATCAAATGATACAAGAAGTGTGACAGAGTGGAGAAACATCTGTCATTAGCAATTTTCAGCACGCTTCACTAATTCTGGACAAAATACGAGTAATGAACTTACCGCAGGAAACTTCAAATACTACCACTGCTGAAACAAGGATATAAACAGCTAGTGCTCCTAATGGTGTCTAATTTAATTCATTTGCAGTAAGAAACAAACAAAGTGGGTTATTTGTTTTTGATCATGGGGTAGTAAATAGTAATGCTGATCACAAACATTCATTTTAATCAAAGAAAAAGGGATCGTGGAACTCAACTTTCCTCAAGTTCAGACAGAAGGTAATTATCAGGTGCCTTTTTTTCTTAGTCTTTTTTAATATCAGTGATTTGGGTGCCTTTTTGGGTTTTGTGGTGTTTCTTTTTTTTTTTTTCCAGCAAGGTTGTTTCAGAACAGGCCAAGGAGAAGTTATTACAACATTACAGATATCATCCTTCTTCTCCTTGGTCCTCTCCCTCGCACAGCCCTCAGTCACATCCTTCTCCCAAATCTTCAGAGAGCAAACCTGCAAGTTCCTGGCTCAGCATCGCTCACCAGTGGGCACGAGGACAACGGTGAGGGCAGTCCAATGCTGGCTTTCACTCCATTTTCCTGCACTATGGCACTGCTGCTACCGCCCAAAACCTCATGGTTCCAGATGTACTTTTTTTTTAAAGCTGCACTTTAATGTGTATGCGGCCCCTATATATTGCGCACTTTAGTATTTTCTGGTTGATTTCTCTATTTCCGTCAGAACTGGAGCCCAACCACTGTAATTTTGTCATGATTTTTCTCTTTGTCTTTGAAATCAATAGAGTTGTTCTGCCATTCGCGTTTAGGGGCGTTGGTTTCCCCTTGCCACTGATAACACAGCAAATTCCTGAAACTGTTAGGATTAAGTGGCAGTCCATAGGGGAAAAGGGGGGAAAATGAAAGGACAGGTTGTTACTCTTTATATGAACTTTCAACTAATGTTCACACAAAGCTATAATATGAAATGCAGAGGATAGATTTAGTCCAATCCATTGGTGCCCCACCTATGGGACTTCCCTTGGAATGGATCCCAGACCAAGAGAGTGAAAGCCATTCCGAACTGATGACTGTAAAATGAGTGTAGGAGGTCTTTGAGTAGCTGCGTAATTGCAAAATTATTCATGACAAAAAAGCACTAATCTAGAATTCCCTGTTTCTTGTAGAATTTCCTGAGGTGCCACAGGAAAATCGTGTAACTTTCTAATGCCTTGGGTACACCAAACTGGTCCAAGCACAATATGTTGAAGAAGAAGAGAAAATGTATGGAAATATTTTTTTTTTATGGCAGGAGTTTATGGTAGAAATACTTTGTTCCCACTTTAATGCAGAAAAGGAAAACTACTGAACAGAAAATGTTTCAAGAACTGCAAATGTGAAGTTCCTCTCATTCTAATAGACATCTACACAGGAGAGCAGAGCAAAGGGAAAATATAGGTACCACTGACACCCGTCATTATGTTTGTGATCTAGATAATAAAGTAAGCAGACCCAAGCAATTCGCTAACACTAACGCTATTCTTTACATAAACAGTAAATGTTTAGATTTTCCTGTTCACTGACTAACAGCACACATATCATAAACACTAAGCTGTTATAGTACGTTTCGTGTGTTGATTCACTTTAACAGTTGTTAGTGTGAAGACAGGAAAAGAAAAGTGGGTGTAATGAGACCATGTGCAGTATGCTGTGAAAACAGAGGCCCTTATTTGGCATAATGGGTTGCACCATAAGGGCCATAAAATTGTGCATGTGTTAGTATCATTTTAATTATTACGGGTGCCACATGTTAAGCAGAATAGCGGAACTACTAAAACAGCTTCAAAATCCTTACTGCTGATCGCTGCATTTAATTACAAATAGGAACATTTGGAGATAGGTCACCATAAAACCCTTCTGTTGTCAAATGAGCTCAAATCTGATTTTTGTAATTATGTTTTTATACCACAGATCCTGTTGAATAACTATAGGGAATAAAATTTTAATAAGTACTGATTAAATGCAGGTACATCTTGCTTCCTAAGAATATTTATGAATGTTCTTTGCCACTTACATCAAGGTACCATCACTGCTTCTGTTTTGGTCAGTGGTGATCATTCAACCTTAATGCAAATAAGCTGAATAACTTTATGTGCCATGAAATATTGTTTTTTTTCAGTGAAGCATAAAAGCACTGGATTTCAATTATTCATTCTGTTTGCTAGAGCTGTGTACAGTACTCGAATCCTCTAGTACCAAGGCACTTTCATTATAACACTACATGTCACATGCAGGAGGATATGATAATTAACCTTCCTAAGGCAGAGTTTTCATGTAAGGAATGAAAACTTTTATTGTTCTGTCCCCTTTCCATTGTAATAACATGTTCCTAGGTTCATGCTACTAATGTCCTTTGTTGTAAAGATATCAAATTTGCAGTTTAACAGGTTAAAAATCGTTAGGGTAGTAAAAGGTGCTAAAAATGGTAGTGTGGGATTTACATATGTAAATTTCATTTTCTCTAAAGACTGACTAGAAAGTTCTCTAAACAGAGATTTATCTTGGGAGGAATGAAAAAATTAAAGATGTATTCAATGATATAAGAGGGAAGTAGCAATTAAATATGTATGTAAGATTCATCATAGGTTGTAGGCTGGATTTTGAATTATACTAAGGACAGCAGCATTGTGTTTGGCTGTATTGTTCAAACAAGATTAAAGTCAGAATATATGTGCTTGTATAGATTGCTGTGCATTTATTTGTTCATACTCCCTGTCTCCTTTTTGGAGATACATGAAAACCTAAACCAGGCCTGACCTTGTCAGTTTTAAATTTTAAATATTGTCATCAAATAGAATGTTAAAAACAACTACACATTGTAATGTCTAAGGGAGGAAATGTGTTTTGTGAGAGACTGCCATTGGAGGCACCCAGTTCAGAACATGCTCCAGAGCTGCTGCACATACACTGGCTTCAAGAGACCGTCAACTGGAAATAAGTAAACATACAGTGCCTCCTGGAAAGAGACCGATGTAATTTGTCAAATGATCAGTAGAAGAGAATTACTTTGCTAGTTTTGATGTAGCCTGACTGTTCTACATCATTTATAACTGCGTGGTAAAAACCTCTCATTTAACCCACATAGCAGTCCAAGAATCTATGTCCTGGCTCACAAGAAAAGAGGAAAACTCTTGTTGACTTTCATAACCTTTTCCAAAATGTGATTGAATGAGTACTAAATAAAAACCTCAAGATGTACTGACTGCCAAGAAAGCAGCCTAGAAGATTTGGGAATGGCAGTAGGCAAGCAACGCTAGAAAACAATGAGCTCCTCTGTACTAGAACATTTGCAGGTTATGTGCAGGTTATTTAGAAACATTTGTTCCCAACAGGGTAAAAACACAGATATTGATGACAGTCTGGCTCCATTCTCATCTCAGACCAGTTTGCACACCAATATGACTCCATTGGAGCTCTTATCTTTTGTATTCCTCTCTGTGAGGGCAGAAGGGACTCCTTGTTGCACTCTGGCTCAGCGCTGGAATAACGCACTGTACGTCTGTTGAAATTGCCTCTCACTACTGTGAAATCCTCCTCTGACAATGTCACCCTACTTTGAAAACACAGGCGACTAAAAACAAATGCTTGGCTTCGATACTTCCACTGTAACTCTGAATCCTGTGTAGCTCTGGTTGTGATCCTATTTCACGCTGTGTAAGGCGTGCTTAGTGTTGGGCAGAATGATGTCCTTGCAGGGGAAAAATAATAATAAAGGAGTGTGAATACTCAGCTGTCTAATTGTCGTGTAAAGAAGGACAAAAAATAAAATAAAAGGAGCGTTTTATCTGTGGGGTTTGTTCCAGGGTAATTCCATTAATTGGTCTTGCTCCGCAATTGCAAGAGTAAGAGTCTCTTGGTAATAAGAGAATGAGGAAGGGGATATCAATGTAAATGGTGGATGTTAAAGAACGTTAAGACATTATCTTACACATTTGAGTTCTGTATTGGAAGTTGTCTGGAAAAAACTGGCCCATACCTCTGCTTTTGGGTGGTAAATGCTCTCTGTCAAGAAAACGGAAGTCCATTATATCGGGTATATTAGTCCTCCCTCCTACGGTACTTGCATTCTGCTGCCTATCAACTTGTTTTGGAAATTTCATTGTATACTAGTGGTATGGTCTGTTTGGCCCAATGTCCCCATCTACAAGAAAAAGAAAAAAAAGAAAGAAAAAGACACAAATAACTTCTGGGAAAAAAAATCAATACATCACTCTATATTTTAACAATTTAATTGTAAATAGAGAGGGTCGTGACATTAAAAATCAAGGTGATTACCTATATTTCCATCTAGAAGTTGCTACTGCATCTCAGAAACCCTGTCACCCTTTGCTATTGATAACAACACTCAGTAACAGCACAGGCAAGACTTCTGCAGGGATTGTGTGTCTTGGGAACTGCATCAAAACTTATGGTACTATCAACCCATACAGGTGGACTTGAACTCACACCCATGATTTTGGACTAAACCAGGTCCACTTGTGACTTTGGTCCATTTCTCCATGCAAATGTGGTTTTGTGTGTACTTGAATCTTTGTTACTCTTAGGAACTAAATAATCCTCCTTTTGAACTCTGGCCATTTCTAGAGGATCTTCTTCAGGGCTCTTTCTTTGATGAATTCTTCAGTCACAGCCTGCTGAATCTTTCATTCATGTGCTGTGGAGATTACTGGGTTTTGGGGAGACAGGTGAGACCATATTGTCTGCCAACCCTGCTCCATTTTTCAGGCTTAATTCTCTCTTTCTTCTTCTCAGTAGCTGGGGTATGAGCTCTAGGCAGTGGTAGATCTTGCGTTTTGAAGTTGAGATGTGTTGATATGGAGGAAAAGGTTAGAAACAGTAAAATAAAGGTTATAAATATTAATTTATTTTCTGGGAAACAGGTAGGATTTTACACAATTATTTATTTAACTTTAGTGTTTGGCTTCTTCACCAACCAAACCAATCACATCTTCTTTTACATAATTTGTACCAATTCCCAAGGAATAAAACCAACGCCTTACTGGTCTTTGGTTACATTTAAAATCTGACAGTATTGCAATTTTTTTTGGTATAGAAATTCTTTGATTGTTCCAATCAGAGGAAAAATCCTAAACAATATGTCACCATAAATTAAAATGTTTCATCACAGAGACCTAAAGTTTCAGTTACTGCATTGGATATGTTTTCTGATTTTACTTCTCCATCACTGATACCTTGTAGGAAGTTGAAATTTTTGCTGCTGAATTAATTACATTTGCTAGAATTTACAGCAGAAACGTTTGTGGCAACTTCATTTTCACCTCCAAGTCTGTGATGATTGTGAGAGTACAGTGTACTTAAATGAAAGTAGTTTTGCTACATAGATGCTTTTTCACTGTAGAGATAGCTGAAAAAAATAGACCAGTATTGGTTCTCCTTGGATTTGCTTTGCAAAGCGTCTCCAGAACTCTTCATTCTTAATCCAGCTGTGGAAGCTTCATTTCATTTAAGAGTGGTTGCTGGTCAAAAATAGTTGTGGTGCTGGTACCCTAGCTCCTGCAGAGCTGCTTCGAGGATAATAAAAAAGAAGACAAACTGCCTCCTGAAAAGCACAAAGGAGAATTTTTGTAACTCTCAGTGTTTTCCAAACTTTAGTGCTCTACAGAGTAAGAAAACTGAATGGATATAATAGTGAAAAATGACAGCCACACATCAGTCAGCTGACTGAGTGTCATTAAATGTGAAGAGAAATTTTTTTGCTGCATAGTGAGAAGCACTCTTGATAGGATATTCCAGCTGGGTCACTCTTCTGGCAAGGCTATTGATGAGGACTGCTGCTTGCAATTGTACTTGTAACATTTTCCCCTTGCAAAATGTTCATGCATGCTGAAATGGAAACTCACCAGTCCACCACCTTTGCTTATCTATTAACTTCACATTCAGAAATATTTGCAAAATTGTCAAGGACCTTTTTGACACTGGTCAAAAAGTACTTTTTATTAACGGCCCTGCTTGCTGTGCCACCCAGTTACTAGGGGTAACTTGACATGTCAGTGCCATTTGTGAGATGTGTTTTGTTGTGCTAAAAATACAAGCTTTTACTTTTTGACCCTATCAACAAATATACTTTAGCCTCGACCTGACCTGGCTCCTTCAGGCGCCTCCTCTGTTCCATGAGCTTAGGTGTGGTACTTTGTGACTGCAGAGAGCAGCTAATGCCCATTGAGTTAATCAGCCCTGCAGAGCCCACCCAGCTCTGGACTGATGATCTTGGTTCATTTTTCAGATAAGGGAGAAACTGCCATCGCTTTGTACATTCATACATTTTTTGGACGATAATTTAAAGGAATCTCTAAACTTTTTTCATCTGTATCATGCACAGATTCTCCATCCTTCTGAGCCAAATCACGCCCTAACAAAAACTATCATTCTACTTCCATGAAATGTTACTTCTTAGTATGCAAAAGTGTTGCCTGTGTAATTTTATGTGGAATCTTTCTGTTCCTCTCAATCTTATTATGATTGATTTGGCTGAGCTGTCTGCAAATATCAGATTCTCTGCTTGTCTTAGCCAAGATATTCTTATCCAGCTCTGTGTTTTCATTTCATGGTGAAAGTCTATCAATCACTTTATTAAAGACATTTAAGACTTTCCCTTCATCTAATAGCCCAGCTTATGTGAATCACAGTACTTCCCCAGTTGTTATATGATGGTGGTCATGGAGAAGAAATGTCTTGCGTTCCTTAAGAGGCAGCATAAGTGAGACGCACACAAAAATACCCGAATGACCCTTTAAAAGGTTCTGCAAGCAGACAGAAGTGCTAGCATTGGAGCAGGATGTGGCAGAAGGTAATTATTAGTATCCATACAGTAACTACAATACAGTAGAACCTAAAAGCCACCACAAGATTGAAATTCTGTTTCCTGGAACTGTTCAAAGGGATAGAGAGATGCTCTTCTTGCTCAGAGTTCCTTACAGCTTCACATATTCACAATGTATTAGTATTTTTATTAAGGGCATATATGGAATTTTTAAGAATTCTGTGTCAACCCATAGCCCTCTGTGTTCCCATTTTGCATGTTTATTATCCCAGTAAATGCCAGTGATGTTTCTCTGGTTATTCTTTCTATACTATTTATTCCTTTACTTATGCGTACAGTTGAGAAGATGGATAAATTGTTGGAATAGGTAAATTACGAGATGGCATCCGTGCTGAAGCAGCTGAAAATGGGATAACCCAAGAGGATAATTCATGTACTGAAACAGGAGCAGATGTCAAAAGAGACAGCTTGTCTGGTTTGTTTGGATGATGATTCTCTAGCATGTATTGACAGAGCAAGATTGTCAGACAGCCTGTTTGTGAAGTTCAGTGTTGCCTGTCTTAATCGTTCTTTATGGGGAGGTGACATTTTGTTGCAGGCAATTGTAGAGTGAAATTTTTGTGAATTGTTTAAAGTAAACCAAAACTGTCCTACCAAGCGGCATTCTTTGCAAATAGCCAAAGTCCAGTGAGAACAACTGCCATTTTGACTTCTTAAAATTAAATTGGTTGGGCTGCCCCATCTGTGCACTGTGTGCAGAGTTGTTCTGTTCACTTCCTCTGCTATCCAGACGAGGAGGATTCAGCTGACAACATTGACAAGGAAAGAGAGATCCATCCTAGACAGAAGGTTGGGTAAACCGAGTCGTTTAGAAAGTAATATACATCTGCTACATCTAGGGAGACATGCTTGCACAGGATGCAGCTTGTGTTATGTTGTAGTTTTAGAGGAAAAGGAAATGAGGAAGCTGAAGAACTTGGGGCATTTAGTAGTGTCCGGAAAAACAACATTCAACCTGGCTGACCTTGCTTGGTAATCATATTCTCAAGTCTCTGCTGTCTTGTGTAAGTAAAGGCAAAGAAGTGAAACATTCAGCTGGGAAACTGATGTTAACTTGTTAAAGACAAGGGAGTTAACCCTCCGGTTTTCTGAAACCCAGTGGTGTTAAGGATCAAGGGTCTTAGGGTCAAGGATTAGCTCCTTTGTAGCACATTAAGGAACAGAGAACAACCCCTTCCAGAAGAATAAGAAAAAAAGATTTGTAGAGCCCTGTCTTCACAGACAGAAATTTAGGTTTTAAGCTAGCCTGACATGGTCATGTATGCCCACCTGTCTCCCACAAATTATTTCCTTGAAATTAAATCTGCTTTTTTAGCTACCTAACTCTTCAATTGAATTTTTCAGCAATTCTCTCACTGAAACACTTCCATTGCCTCAGATTTTTTCTCCTCTTGATGCTGTGGTCACTTTTGTTTAATGTATCCAATATTCTGCTCCCCATCTCCCTTTCTCCTTCTCCCAATTTCCTGAAGGCCAGAAAACACTGACAATTACTTCAGATATCTCCATTTTCATTTGAAATCCTTGTCTTTTACACGACTAAGATTCTTTGTGTCCAAATTATTGAATTCTGCTCTCACCTGGTTCTCATTCCTGGTTTACTATTACTGACATGCTTTCTACTTCATTTCTCCACCCACGCACTTCTCCCATGACACTTTGTTTGAGCTTTTCCATGTCCTTGAAACAACCTTCTGCTTCTTCTGTGCCAACCATCAAGCCCCTCTTCTTTCAAATCCATCCTTAACTCATTGCTGCTTTTCACCTGCCAGTGACCATATCATGGACCAGTAGACCATTTTCTCACCAAGCAAATGACAAAACCAGAAAAAGGTAAATCAAGACACAAGATTTACAAATGTTATGGTCTGTTTCATCAGGTACTAACTCTCCTGCTTGGCATGATCTGCCCTTCCTTTTTGTATCTTGCTTCTTTAAAAGGATGCAGGTAAGCAGGTGTTGCCTTTGTTTTTCTCCTTTTCTTTTTGTCTCTGAAAATGCTCAATTGGTGTTGATATCAAGGTTTATACTAGCACCATATCAAGGCCTTCAGCTGAAAGATCCTGAGGTCAAGGACTTTGTTGGGCTAAGTGAGATCTATTTCATTCAATATACAAATAATAGTAGCAGACTGAATGAAAAGGCCTTCAGAGGTTAAACTTAACGTTAGTAGGAAATCTGTGGAAACACAGGTGTTTTAACTACTGGTGTTTCTGTGTCAGTCATGACATATGGAGCAGACAACGAGGAGATGGAACTGAAGACTATTGTTAGAATGTACCAGTATGATCTTGCATTTTGAGCATTGCAATCTAATTTACTAATCCAATTTATATCAGTGTATGCATGCTTATCCTTAAATATATGAGGAAATGGCCACGTATTTTTAAAAGATGACATATTTTTATTTACACTTAATTTTGCACTTCCCAGAATTTTTCTGTCTTTTCATACTGCCTTATGGTGTGTCGCTTGACTCCTGTTCTCTGTAAGTGTGAAAAGTCAGGAGGAGAGTTCACAGCAGGTTGATGGCCTGGAGATTAAAAGTCTGTCTAAGGACATTTCAAAGTTGTAAAGGTATTATTCTCACATGTACTTATTTCTTGGTGGGTGTGAACAACAGCTACTCACCAAGCTGGTGTAGTGTGAAATAGTTTCCTGTGAAATGATGTGCAGACATATGCAGAAAGCTACATGTACAGCACATGCACAGACTCATCCCTGACTTATGGTTAGTGAGATTCTTGCTGATAACTGAGTTAGGAATGACCAGTGGGGCACACAATATTTTAATTACCCACACAACTATGTGGATTTTCCATATTTACCAGACTAAAAGCACGATCCTGTCCTGATGCTTTGAGATTAACACACTGGAAATGACCTTGACTTCTCAGCAGTAGTTCACTATTACAAGGCCAACTGCAGACTGGGAATTTGCTGTGTGCATCATTATTCTCTGTGCATTCCTTTGTTTGTCAATGCCTGAGAACAATTTTTCCCATGCCCCATAAGAGTAAGTTTTACTTTACTAAATGCTAAAAGTTATTAGTAGTCAACCTAAATATGTGTCCTGGTTTGGGCTGGGATAGAGTTAATTTTCTTCCTAGTAGCTGGTACAGTGCTGTGTTTTGGATTTAGTATGAGAAGAATGTTGATAACACACTGATGTTTTAGTTGTTGCTAAGCAGGGCTTACACTAAGTCAAGGAGTTTTTCAGCTTCCCCTGCTCTGCCAGGTGAACAAGAAGCTGGGAGGGGGCACAGCCAGGACAGCTGACCCCAACTGGCCAAAGGGCTATTCCAGACCATAGGACATCATGCTCAGTATATAAAGCTGGGGGAAGAAGAAAGAAGGTGGGGATGTTTGGAGTGATGGCATTTGTCTTCCCAAGTAACCATTATGTGTGATGGAGCCCTGCTTTCCTGGGGATAGCTGAATGATGGGAAGTAACGAATTCATTCCTTGCTTTGCTTTGCTTGTGTGCGTGGCTTTTGCTTTCCCTATTAAACTGCCCTTATCTCAACCCATGAGTTTTCTTATTTTTACTCTTCTGATTCTCTCCCCCATCCCACCGGGTGCAAGTGAGTGAGTGGCTGTGTGGGGTTTAGTTGCCGGCTGGGGTTAAACCACAATATGTCAGCTAAATTAAACAAAAGCAAGTTAAGTCTTTTGAGCAATTTTCAAAACCTGGGTAATGATTTGATATCTGGTTATTATGGAGATGAATATAGAATATAGTAGAACTGCTACTGGTAATAATTTGTTTTTATCTTTTCAAGGCAGTGAATGGGACACTGGAGCAAGTGGATCCAAGCCTTTTGACAAAGCTTGCTCAGTCACAGATGCCCAGTGTGACTGTGACCAGAATGAGGGGCCTTTTCAACATGCACAAAAGTGAGCTCTTCCTGCCCTACTGCTGTACACCAGCACAGCCACACCTTTCTGGTGGGCCAAAAATTGGGGTGACACATGCCAGAAATGACAATAAGAAATGAAAAGGCCATATGGAGCCATTGCTGCCTGCCAGTCATTGCAGTAGGTGGCAACTGGGAAAGGAGACGTATTGGAGAGGGCTCCATGCATTAGGGAACTGAGAGAGTAATGCAAAACCTGGATATGGTTCCTGGCAAAATTTAAATTATTTCCCTCTTTATGTTACTTTGCTCAGTTGTAACGTATTTATTATGCTAATAACCCCATACTAAGGATATACCGAGTTTTGCTCTGGAAACAGAACTCGGATTTGCTACAAGTGCTAGGATGACAATTTTCTTGGAATAGTATTTGGTGGATATTTACTAATATATGCACATACTTTGGTCACCTGAAAGTCAGGCATTTAATCTCAAATAGTTATGTAGACTTCCTCTGAAATCATTGACGAGAGCCAGATGACTGCAGGAAGAGAATCCTCCTATTCTAACAGAATCAGATTGGAAAAGTCATACTTTAGTGGCATTCATCTCATTCTAAAGTACTTGTCCTAGAGAATAAATGAAACATGCCCTGGAAAATCTGAATTCTCTCCAATTACTAGAATGACTGCTTAGATGTTGATAATGCTCAGATGAGGTTAATCCAAGTCCAGGTAAATACTTTGTGATCAGGAATTTAATGGGATCTATCAGCATGGTGAGGTCTTCTCAGATATTTCCTGGTTATTATGCAAAAAGGATAAATTCAGAAATGCAGTGTAAGAACTAATGACATTTAAATGGAAAAAGGTATTGCAGTATGAATTTGTATATTGAACTCAGGATACTCACAGGCACATACTATAGTTTTGTTACTTTCGTAAGAATACCTTATTTTACACTGAACATCCAAGCAATCTTTGATTTTGATTCTTAGTATACATCTCTGATGCTGTTTTGCTGTGGCATTGCCAGATTTCTTTATTCTTTTGGGCTAGCAGCTTAATTAATCTTCCCTATTTAAGAAATATTTTTGCTAAGATTTTCTGCATATTCCCTCTTCTCATCTTTCTGTCTCTTCTCATATCTGATCCACTCCCTTTCATTAGCAGAAAATTAAAATAAAAGTTTGATAACTTTTGTCTTGAATACTAAAGAGTTTAAACATAACTTCTGTATCAGTTAGCATGCTAAATGCATATGCTTCTAAATACTAAGGCAAACGTGATGAAAATCAAATCTCAGTGCTTTAGCTTTTTCCTTAAGCACCTCATGAGGTCATTCTTGAAGTTTTTATCCAGGAAGACCCCTGTGCATAGAGAAAATCACAAATAATTTCACCCTAAATGATTTCTTAGAGTGCTGTATTGTGCCACACTTGCTTGTCAGATGTCCCACCTCAAGCTGTAACCTCACACCTTGTCCTGTGCAGATCCACCTCTGCAGAACAAACTAAGAGTTTCTACATTTTAGAGATGACTCTGAAAGCAAAGAACTATTCAATGCGAACAAGGCTGCCAGACTGTGATCCTGAAAAGAAAGTATTCATTTTTGTTCAGCTGTAACCTAGCTTCAGCCAAGGAAGATGAAAACCAAAGAGAGAAGACCAAAGTTCTTACAAGACATTCAACAGCCTCCAGGTGAAAAGCCCCATCCATGCCAGTCATTAGCACATCAACAGACAAAAGAACCAGACTGCAAACAAGGCAAGCATGTTTCAGAACAAACTTTATGCTGGAAACAATCCCAGGAGGAACAATTAGTTATCATCAGGTAAAACAACTGCCTCTAACATAAGTAGTTGTTTTGCATTTTAAAGGTGTATTAAGGTGTTAAAGTTTGTTAAATGTTTATTGACAAAAGAAAAAGAGAGCACCCATATGGTCTTGTATCAGTCCATCTATTTTGCACATTTGTTTGCTGATGAGCAGGATTTCCCTAAAAGAAAATGGAAAAAGAAGGTAAAAGCAGCCCATTTGGTGAAATTATCATTAAACATGAATGCTGTTACCTGTGTTCAGGTGCCATTCTCATAAAAAAATAAATCCCATGGGTGTTGATCATGACTCGTGTGTTCTCAGTAGAGGGCTGTGTGTCCAGAGCATGATAGATCTCCCTCTCTGGAAAAGAGGAGGGGTTGTATTTTTTGCTTGCTTCATATTCAGTCTTCTTTTTACTTCAAGCATTAGCAGTGAGTAATTTGGCTTCATCTTCCTCCAAACTACAATAAACTTTGTGGACATGACCACAGGTTATAGGCAGATTGCTGCATTATAAACACCATTTTCATTTGTTTCACAGTGACTCAAAGAAGAGGTGTTGTTACTGACTTTTTAAAAGAAACTTCATTGTATGTGTCTGTGTAGAGCTTCCCTCTTTCCAGCAACTTGCAAGGTAGCTCTGTAGACTCATAAAAAAGCACAGAGCAATTTAGGAAGGAAAGTAACTCAAAAGTCCATCTATTTGGTCCAAACTCCTGCTCAACACAAGGTTATTTGCATCAGATACCTTCTCTGGACAAGTCTGAGTATCTGCAAGGACAGATGATCCACATTTTCTCTGGGTAACTTGTTCTAGTGTTTGACCTCCTTCACAGTAGAGTGTTTGTTTCCTGGTATCTGCAATTTCCCTTGTTACGACTTGTGTCCGCTGCCCACGTGCTGTTTCTGTGCACTGCTGAGATCTGTTCTCCAGGCTGCACACGGCTGGCCTCCTCTGTTGGATGGGTGCAGCGCTGACTCATCCTCAGTTGTTTGTGCACTTGTCTCATCTTGCAAAATATGTGATGGATTTCCACATTTGGAGAAGGAGGGGAACATGTTCGTTTCCCTTCTACTATTTCTCACTTTCATAGTTCGCTACAAGAAAAGACTAATGCAGAGGAAACACAATTGCTCACAAAATCCTTATATATTTCTTTATTCATGCCACAGAACCTACGGTAAATCTGTTGTTTGAATTCTTCATTGTTGAAAACTTTATTCCAAAGAACCATTTATTTCCCTATTCAATAAGACTAGGAATTTAAGACATAATTTCAGATGGATTCAATAAAACGTTGTATTTCTATGTGTGAAATCTGTCAAATTACCAGACAGGTATAAGCTTTCACACGTAGTTTGGACTGGTTGGAACTGAGAGTAAGGAGCACGTTTCTGCTACAAATCACTGTTAGGTTTTGAATAAATAATTCAACTGAGAGAACTGTCTTGATACCTCTTTCTGATGTTTCCTACATCGTGAGTAAAAGCTTTTCTCAGAAGTAGCCTACTTAATTGGAAGGTCCTGTGGAATATCTCAGACTGTGAGCACATCTGCAGAAATCTCTTCTGTACCTGGTTCCTGAAAAGATAAAAAAAAAGGAGAAGATGGAGAAAAGAGGAGAGAGAGTGAAATATAATAGTAATTACCTGCCTTCTAAAAAGCACACTGAAATTACGGATGCAAGATTCTACTCAAACAAAACCAGTGTTGCTTTAATTTTAATTACTCTTACAATTTATATTTATTTAATGGATTTCTAATTAATCAATTTCTAGATACAAATTTGTGTCTCATTGTACATAAACAGTTGTGCCAACAAAAAGTTGGGTTCTACTATCTGTAGAGAACAGAAAATTAGGCCCCGAAGAGAGTCAGCTCATCATTATGGAATTAAATTAGATCTATTAATTAAACCTTCATATCGTGCTTGGGCTTTTTTGGAGTCATGAAGTAGTCTCATTTAGTTACATTACAGTGGTGAGGGGAAGTATATTTAAGGGAAAGGGAATTGGCTGTTTTCTCCAGAACAATTGCAACAAACACATTTTACTGAAGAGTAGTGAAAAAAGGTCATGCAATTATAAACTAGGAGGAATATTTTTCTGTGAGATTCTGGTGATAACTATTTCAAAAGCAAAATTTGAATGCCTTCTCAGGTTTCTACTGGAGATCTTGTGTCAGTCTTACCCATCCCTCCCTTGCCAACACCATGGTCATTTGAAGGACATGAAGATCTGATGTTCAGAGGTCTTTCATGGTTCACTGCATTACGGCCTGCTGAGCCTATTGATGTGACTGCAGACAGACTCCTCTTAGCATCTCTTTTTCTTCTCTCTCCACAACTCTTCCTCCTTCCCTAATACTGTTGCTGCATCTCCTCCCCTCCGCTTCCCTATTAAACTGGGTGTCAAATATTTGTTGTCCAGCTGAGAACTGGAAGAAAAATATATGCTTTTACCTGAATATCTCTTTCTAACAGTCCTTCCAGTTCTTAAAGTCAAAAGTTGCTCCTTTAGTGGACAGTTTCTGTCTACAATTCAGGAAACAAGTAAAATATATTGTGAGTAAAATGTGAAGTTCTGTGTCATCTGCTGGCTTTAGCCACTTGTTATTACAGTCCTGGATGTGGAACAGAGAACGCTAGCTGCCCTAACCTGCCTAACAAGGCTGAACTTCCACCAGAGATTAGGATAAAACCAAAAGACTCAGGCCCATTTGTGACCAATGGAAAATTTGGACCTAGGTCCTTCAGAAGTGCATAGATACTTTTCACCAACAATAGTGATTAGCATCTTTCTTACATCATTTTATTGTTTAGCCATGTGTTGGTCTGTGTCAACACAGATTGACAAAGTCATAGAATTTTATTGGACAGTGTGAAAACTCATTTGCAAATTTTATTGCAGTCCATCATTGCCTGCATTCACAGTCCACAGGCCTTCCATTGTTGTGAATAACAATTGGGAGCAATTTCTGGCTATGGTCAATGTAGAGGTTGCAGTCTTCCACCGACAGGTGTTCTTTCCTAATTGCTTCCATTAGTTTCTCTTTATTGCAGGGCTTCATCGTCCGATGAATGTAGTGCTTCAACAAATACCAGACCGGATCTATCAGCTCTAGTGTGTGGCATGATAATCAATGTACACTCATCAAGCCCAACCTTAGTAAAACACTGTAGTCAAATCTACAGTACTTATTTCCCAGTTAAATAGTTATTATAGCAAATGCAATATCTTAAACATAAAAAGCTATTGGTGCAGAATTTGTGGCAAATTTGGTACTTGCCAACATTTGTATCAGGAATAGTGTGGTCAGCAGGACTAGGAAAGTGATTGCCCTCCTGTACTCCTCACTGGTGAGGCCGCACGTTGAATGCTGTGTTCACTTTTGGGCCCCTCACTACAAGAAGGACGTTGAGGTGCTGTACCGTGTCCAGAGAAGGGCAACAAAGCTGGTGAAGGGTCTGGAGTACAAGTCCTATGAGGAGCCGCTGAGGGAACTGGGGTTGTTTAGCCTGGAGAAGAGGAGGCTGGGGGGAGACCTTATCGCCCTCTACAACTGCCTGAAAGGAGGGTGTAGAGAGCTGGGTGTTGGTCTCTTCTCCCTGGTAATGGGCGATAGGACGAGGGGAAATGGCCTCAAGTTGCACCAGGGCAGGTTTAGTTTGGACATTAGGAAAAATTTTTTCACTGAAAAGGTTATCAAGCACTGGAACGGGCTACCCAGGGAAGTGGTTGAGTCCCCATCCCTGGAGGTATTTAAAAGATATATAGATGCAGTGCTGAGGGACATGGTTTAGTGGTGGGCTTGGCCAGTGGGTTTATGGTTGGACTTGATGATCTTAAGGGACTCTTCCAACATAAATGATTCTATGATTTGTAAATATGCTGACAAAAGAAGACTTGATGGTTCCCATGGGAAGTAAAGAAACTTCTGACCTGGTAATCTCATTGCACCTTAAAGCCTGATTTCATTCTAGATCAAGAAACTTCTTGTTCATCAATTTTTTTGCCTACATTGAATCAGAATCAGGTATTTTAGCAAAAAAGAAGAGTGCATTTTGATTCCTTTTCCTTTTCATGCTCACTGAAGTATCAGCACAGGCATAAGTGCAATGTGGATTTTTGCTTGAATCATGCATTCTGGATTATTTGAATTTTGTGGCACTGCACAGAGGTAAATGAAGAACAGAATATGCCTTTCAGGCATTTTACTGTTTGTGGTGACACTCAAACCAGAAAGAATATTGCTTGATTTTTTTCAGATCTTAGGTTACATTTGCAGAAATTATATTTCAAAATAACAACAAATTCCCAGTGTCTTCTTACTTAGGAACTGAAGAAATTCAGTTAAGAATTCTTCAAGACAAAAAGCCCAGAGAATCACTGTATACCTTTTTAGCCTCTTTCCCCAGAAGAGAAGTGTAGTTTGACCAAACTGCAATTACATAGCTCCATAGCTGCAAAGAATTTCTTCAGAAGTCCCTTTCTGCTATGGTATTACTTTAAAGTACTCTTCAGTGACAACTTTCCATTAAAAGTAAAGACCTTTTTTGAGTGATTTCATTGTACCTTCCAAGGTAGATGTTGTCTCTAAGAGCACTGATTTTTATTTCTGAAATAAATTGTTCTCTGCTGTTGTCTTTTTACATTCGTTCTGTCCCTGTGCCTCTTTTTCTCCATGGTAACACAGAAGTTGATAATAATGTATGACACTTACCAGCAGAAGGATTCAGAAGGGAGAAGCATAGAGTGCAAGAAATGTAGAAGCCTGAGCCCAGAGCTGCACACTAGCTTTCTAACTTCTGCAGGCTTTAACCTTTTTTTTTTCTGCTCTGTTCACATTTGGCTCATCCTCCAAAATGGCTGGGTCTCATTGGTTTTATCTGTCATTTACTTTCCCCTTCTTCTCTTCCCTTTATTGCTTTCTCAAAGCACGTTGAATGTTTCAGTATTAACTGCGAGAGGACGGAATCGTATGTCTGCTAACCTGAACTCAAAGGCAAGTACCAATACAGCTGATACCAACGGAGCCTTGCAAGTGGAAATGGAACCAATCAGCAGCGTAATCATGAAAACAGCAGCATAGCCATGAAAACAGCAGCCAGTCTCTGTTTCGCAAGCGTTTTTTAGGACAAAACAAAATCTCTCTGGATCAGGTTCCTCCGGGTCACGCACTGGTTTTCTGGCAAACTCCCAGCTGACTATCCACTGGCACACTTGTGGCTCTTGTGCCTGGACCAGACTCTGATGTTGGGAGAATTCTTTGCACCAAAACCAACCAGAAATTAGCTTTTTCAATCAATGTAATTTTGTCTCTTTGCTTTAGAGGCCAAATTACAGAACAAAAGACCTGTCAGATCCCTCATTTGTTTCAGCTAGAGTACATGGCAGTGCCCAAAATCCTCATCGGCTGATGCCCTTCCCTGCTACCTCATGCAAACAGGATGTCTCATTCATCGTGCTATTAGGGCACCTGTACGTTTTTGACCATGTTGCTTGTACCTCAGCATCTCACAACTGTGTTAGCCAAATGCTTAGCCAAGTGAAAGGCCAAACTCGTCTGGAGGACTCATAAAACACAGTTCATTACTACCCTCTCCCTATAACTGCACTGAATTCAAATAATCCCTATTTTCCATTCCTCTCCCAGAAAGAATGCAAATACCAGCACAGTGATCTGAATTTGTAACATTTTTTTACACACACACTCACTCACACACACACTTTCTCTCTCTTTTGTTTTTGGGCACATATCCAACAGAACAATATGTGTCACTGAAGTTTAGAGCCATTTGCTTAATCCTACCTTCTGGCACTTTCACCTGTGAGTCACAGCCATGGTTACCGATGGGATAGGCAGATCCTCCAGAGTGCAAACCCCTGCTTTGAACTTACTCTCCCTTAAACTAACTGGCAGAGACAAGGATTTTCTGGCAAAACAGTTAGGTCCTCAAATACTCATCATTGGAAAATGGAGGGTTGGTACATATTTTTGAGGATGATTTTGTTAAAATGTTGCACTGTGACATTTTTTAGTCCAGAGTATTTCTATTTTTGATACCAAAACCAGGTTTTCAAAAACCAGTCTTCGTTTCAGCTAGTGAAATAAATTATTCATAGACTTTTATTGCATAGTGAAGTTGTCTAGCTGTGTTTGGGCCCAGTGCTTGTAAGCTCGTCTGCCTCTGCTCTCACATTTCAATTTTTGCTCATTTGCTTCCTCAGATCCGTGTTCCTTAGAAGAAGCACAGTTTGAGAACAAAGAGTTACTTACTACAAAGCATTAAAACAGCAAACAAAGCCAAACTAGGACGTAGCACACCACACAGCTCTTCCCACTTCAAAGGAAAGGGGGATTTGTCACATGAAGGATCCCTTTGTGGGAGCTGCTGGCTTGCATGGGTATAGACTGGGTGACTATAAAGTGCTTTGGGGCAGCATACAGAGGAGGAGTTGACGCTGGTTCGAAGTCAATGGACTACCTGTTGGGACAGGGTGGGTGACACCTCCTCCCACCACTGGGAGTCTTACCAGCATGGCTACGAATTTGCCCTTTTTATGCCAGAAGCCATGATCTCATATTTGTTAGGTACTGGAAGCAGTCAAAGTCAAAAACACTCCTACAGTTTTGAGGACGCGAGGATATTATTCTACTGCTACGCTACAGCTAGTTATGCTGTGTTGCTCTCACTTACTACCTCCTGTGCCACCACCTGCCAGACCCAGCCCGCCTCATCCGAGCGCCGTCTGGCATTGCTGGAGCGTGAGGGGCACGGCCTCCCCGTGAAGGTGGAGTATGTTGGCACCGCAGGCCAACAACCCTTCATTCTTCAATATGGCTGGCGCCCAGGGTCAGCGCAGGAGAAGTTGGTTTTTGTTTTTTTTTTTCTGGTCCAAGTAGCTCAAACAAAAGCCAATTATTGCACATATGACGAGTCTTAACAGTGCTCCCTGAAAGCAACGCTGTGATTGAATGGCAGATACGTGCAAGTCTCCAACGCACCGTTGGATCAGGAAATGTCACATTCACCTGGAAGGTTAAGAATATAAACACTGTGAACCTGTCTTAAGATGCAGCACAAATTGAATGTCCTTTTATTGAAACCACAGGGCTGCTTCCATGAGGTTTGCGTTTACCTCCTTGCTTTCAGTCTTTACAGCTGGTAACAAACGGTCCAACAGGTCTGGGTTTTTTTGTCCTTTTCTAGGACAAACCCACTGCTCCCCCTCCGCAGCCTGGGTGAAACTGCAGAGCAGAGGCATGGCACAGGGCTCAGGCACGCACAGCACAGGCGACGGTGTGGCAGCTTGTGGTGTTATGGTATGTAGCCCATACAACTGCAGAGAGGCAGATTGGCTGGCCCAAGCGCAGCCTCTTTTGCGGAGGTGCACTATCACCGGCTCGCTGAAGTGGGGACCTGTAGGCTGGGCCCACTCCTCCATTCGCCCCCGTCACTCACCGCCGTGGCCACGGTCCAGATGGACACTGTGCTACGCAGGCTGGAGATGAGGCTTTGTTCCCGCTGTCAGTACTGTGGAGCCCATTTTTCTGAGGAAGCAGCTTTCAGATATTTGGGGTTGTGCCAGGTCCTGATAATCCAGAAAATCCTGAATTTGAGCACGCTCCTTAAAAATAATGTTCCCCGTACCTTTCTGTCCCAGGCTCCGAATGCTGCCCTAGGAGTAAGGGCACCTTGTTTGGCAGAGGTTTTTGTAGGTTCAAGTGTGGCTTTTGTTTTAAAATGTATTAATTTATTATAATGTAAAATCATCTGCCTGGGGGATGTGGGATGTTGTTGGACTACAACCAAGTATTGGCTTGTAGCCTTCTAAACCAGGGTGCTAAGAAATAAATCCTAAATAGAAATGGATGAACAGTTTATGTTGAAAATGTATTCAACAGACTTCACCCTTCTTTTCTAAGGGTTTTCCTCAAAACAGTTGATGTTTTCTGGATCTGTTCAGCACATGAAATGCTGTATGCTGATACTGCAAACAGCAAAAGTTGTTTGCTTAATTGCAAATTATTTGAAACGTCTTTTCCCTCTTTGGGGGCTCCATGGTCTTCTAATTACATTGCATTATTCCTTCTCTCTCATTAGATGAGTAAAAAATTCATAGACAAGAAAGACATTAATTATAACCAGTTTCCTTTAGGTGTTACCTTAATACCAGTACTCTTATATATAAAGCAATGACCAAAGAATGTGGGTAGGGAAAACATATGAAAAAGCTATTGTAAAATGACTAATTTGAGTGTTATGCAAGCAGCACATTCTTTTCCTTCCAAATAATTTTGAAGTGTGCTTTCTACACCTTGCAGGCTTTCCTGTACATTTTAGTTCTTGTTCTGTTAACCCATTGTTACTGATTTCCTAATGTCTTACAAAAATTAGTTAAGAAGATCCCCAAAAGTGAGGATTTTTTTCCTTCCATTGTATTTTAGCAGGACAATGCACTGTTCTGGAGTAAGATCATGATATTGGCCATGATAGTTATGACCTCTCATACGTTCATTTACAGAATTTGCCAGACTTTTTTTATCATGTTTGGTTAATTCTAATGACTTTTTTTGGTTCAGTTGCTGCCAAGTGAATTGTATGTTTGTATAACATTGTTGCTGATGATTAATTTGTATGTTTGTAACATCTGAAGATCAATGAGGAGAGGGTAGCATTGTGCTACCCCCTTTACAAACACAAAAACTAAGCCAGCATGGATTTTTAACATCACAGAATTTGTAGTCCTGCAGCACATCTGCAATTGGTGGTATTTAAGGCAGCTTGCTGCATCCACTGGTGCTTCGTTGACCTTAAAGGAGCTCTCCATGGGAATGGCAGTCTTCTCATATTCTGCCAGTTATAAAGTTGGGAGAAAAAGACAGAGGGAAGAGGCATAATGTGCAATCAAGACTGATGGACACAAATTAACCCAAGCCAGCCCTGTGCAACATGAGGTATTCAAATCTGTATTTGATGCATTTCACATTGATTCTTGCCTTTGCAAACTGAAACTGGACTAGAATGATGTGAAGGAATAGTTAAAGGAATTTGCTTTGACCTTAATTGAATTGCAGAATGATCACATTTATGGTTACAGGAGCACCTTGTTTTTAATTGGAAGCTATCAGAAGGAATTCACACTTTGGGGTTTGGAAGGATAATCACAGAGTACTGGGTTGAAAGTGCTGAGATTGTCTCAAAAAATTCAGAGATTTCAACAAAGAACATCATTATCTTCTTCTTATCAGCACTCATTATACTTGGGGAAAAGCTTCTGTCTAAATCCAGAAATCTGCCATGCTATGCTCCTGTAATTTCATCTTTACAATAAGTTTTTAACACAGTGTCAGCAGAAGAATGCCAGCTGACAATGACTAAGCAGAGGGAGAGGAGTCTATTTTTTACACGGCAATACATTTTTATTTTTTCATTTCCTCACTTACCCACACTATTTGTCTGTTTCCATCATCTGTTTTGTCTCTTCAGAACGCCGGGCTGTGAGCTGTCTGTGGCAGGCACCCATTTTTCACTATCTGTACAGGTAGGTGCTCTAATATAAAAAAAAATAATAAAAAGTCTTTGTCACTCCTCAGACAATAAAAAATTAGTGTAAGTGGTGAGACTATTGCTTGGGTGTGAACATATTACATTGAGGTTCCAGCTACAGATTGTTTACATCGATCTAGAAACTCCGTGAAGGAACTACCACAGACTTTATATGTGCTGGGTTGAAAATGTCCCCTACCAAGCCCCCTGTTGTGGGTTGTTTGGAGAAAAAACCCAACAACCCCCAAAAAGAAAAAGGACTGTCATCTTCTGATAACACTAATGGTAGCACCATAGCTACCTGCATGTTTGACTACCTCAGAAGGGATTTATAACTTTATGCTTGACTACCTCAAAGATCTTGAAATTTAGGTTGGTACTTGAAAAATATTTCAATTGCAAGCTTTATCTCTTGAGATGTTACCAGAAGGCACTAAATTCATATAATAAACTAAGTAAATAAGTAAACCAGACAATTATATAAGAAACCTTAGCTAAAACAGACTTCGGAGGGATTTGACAGATTACAGGCTGCTAACACTGTCATAATCACTGTTAAAATCCGTAATCTCATTAACATCAAAGAACTGGAACCAAACTGAACAAAACTGAAAAATTATTCAAAAAAAGAGAAGAAATCTTTTTACTATAGCCTCCAGTACTGTTGTGAAATATAAGAGGGAATGAAGGCAAGCAAGAACATTTCAGAAGAAGCTGATGAAATGAAAGCTGCGATGAAGTATCTCCTGCCTTCCTTTCCAGCATTTACAATTGAAGATCTCATTTACTCCAAACTAATGTTTGTTAGGAGTGCACTGTCATGGGGGGGCAGGGAACGTATCCAAATGGTGCATAACAGTAATAATAAAATCAGAGAAGACAGAATGGAGGGGCTCATACTTTCTGCATTGTTAAAAATCCTGCATATCTGTTCAATGATTTTTACATCAAATGTCTGTTTTAGTACATTCATGTTCTTTACGTCAAAATTTCCTAATGGGTTAGAAGCACAAAATCGGCATTTTTGTACTTGCGTTTTTATCCAGGGTAGAAGTAGCTGGTGAGATTAGCTAGGTTGTATACCTTGGTTATTGCTGTTTTTGCAGACAGAATTGCAAGATTTTTGATGAAGATAACATCGTCATGTGGATTCATGTCTTTTTGTCACCCATGATATTTTTCAAGCTTTTGAAGATTCAATATCTATGTAGATTAAAAAAGGGGGAGCTTTCTATTTGATGTAAGCAGTCCTAATGCACAGACTCAAAAGAAACCCTAAATGTGGCAATTCAGCATAGAACAAAGCAATTCTTTTTACATTACAACACCACCTGTACATTGCAAGGAGCATCTCATAAAAAATCAGGAGAGTGAGCAGATTCTCCTACGTCAACACCGTGCAAGAAATAAACTTAAGATAATGAATAAATTAAAGATAAAGAAATAAATTCCTGTTGCTCACAGCAAGAGATATGACATGGAGAGCCCTCTCCAGAAGGTGGGCTTTAAGCTTTTTAGTGGTGTGAAGTCAAAGCCATCAAGCCCATAGTCAGGGTGTGCTGGCCATAGCACAGTGCTAGAGCCGTGCTGGTGGAGAGCAAGCAATAATTTTGCCCTAGCTCCAGTTGCTGTGATTGTTTTGGTGTATAGTCCTGTTTAGAGTATGTTATGATAATGTAATCTGGAGCATACAAAGGGCTGGATGATAGTTGACGATTGCCTCTGAAAGATACAGTTGATTATTTTCCAAATGGGGGAAAAAACCCAACAAGTGACCTGTTTACAGCAGCTGATCAATTTTCAAAGAATTTAACTAATTCTTAGATTGTAAATCTGATTATCTAATATTTTATTGGAAAATTAAAAATGTTGTGTGAGATGTTGTTGAAGAAAACAGAGTCCAGGCCTGTGATCTTCCAATATTTGCAAAAGCTGGCATCTGGTTGTGGAAAAGAAGAGAACTCCAGAATGGAGGTAAAATAACTCAATTCACATGGCATGCTTCAGATTAAGACTGAAGCAGTCTCAGAGAGGTCATGGGGTCATAGGTAAGAAACACACATTTTATATTCACAGCAGAAATGCAACGGCAAGGTTATTACAAACAAGACAGGAGCATATTCATACAGTTAATTATGAATGCTGTTGCAGAGATGTTAACTTTCTGGTCCCTCCTCTATTTAGACTTTTTTAAATCAAGGTCATATGAAGGTTAAACAGACAGAGGAAGAACAGGGTTTCATGGGACAACCCCAGCCCAATCATTGATCAATCATTCCAGAGGATCTTCTGCATCTAGAATAGGAATGGTAGAAAACCTGCAAAGGCAATATAATCAGCAGCTGGGTTAACAGGACCTCATGGGGAGGGTTAGTAAAACCTGCTCTCAGATTTAGAAGAAAGATGGACACCAGGCTGTTCTGTAGAGACTAGTAAGCAACCCAGTATATGAAATCCTGTCTTAAAAGCAGACTGAATATAGTCCTAGGTTTTTGTCTCTCTGAATTGTCTATGAGAATTGCAGATGCTACCAAAGGCAAAGCCTTTTTGCCACTTTTTCAATAGCCTTCTCTTCAGAGCTATCTGCAGAATACATGGCTGTGAGTACAGGGGTCTCATTTAGAGGAACTAAAATGGGGCTCTTGCTCCCTGCTGGGACACACAGAGACCCATTCTTCAACAGGTGCAAAAGGGAAATCAGATTCCCAACAGCAGGAGGTTTGGTCCGATGAACACAAAGTGGTAAGCTCTTCCAACCCCAAAACTGTACGATACCTGAGGCTTGGTGCAGCTTTGCTCCAAATCAGGGAGATGATAAAAAACTGCTCTCTCATGCCATGAAGGTCCCTATGTAGCCTTGCTGGTACTGTGACCCATAGGAAGAGCAGTGTTATCCTTCCTTCCCTGAGTCTGTCTGGGCCATATATCAATGCTTCTGGGTCAGCTACAGCATCTGAAGTTATGGACGCTGTCTTTTTGCTCAAGTGGGGCAAGCGCATTAATCCAGCACTGCTGGGTTCAGTCCTTGTAGTTGGGGTGCTATTATACTACAACAGATGGGCAATATCAACAATGGCTCCTTGAAAACAATTAAGAAGCATTTTTGAGCAGAGGCCAGTGCACCCACCATCATGGTAAAGTGGTCTGTCTTGGGTACCGTTCCTGTTAGTCTGATTGAAAGAGAGACAGAAAGAAAGAAAAAAAATCATTCATTAGCAAAATGGGTCCCATATTTGGACGTATTAAAAGCAAAGCATGCATTTTTAAAAAATGGGACTGGGCACTACTCAGGCAGCGCTCTACCATTTTGACACGCCATGTGGACTCCGGTGTAAAAAAAAAAAAAAGAAAAAAAATAATAATGCATATGTGTGGTAATAATCTGCACATGACTGGTTGCTGTAATGTGCACTGCTGTACTGCCAGCAGGGAAGTGAGTGATTGCCTCTCGCCTACACAATGGACGCTGGCTTTGCCTCCCATGGCTTTTCAGCCGGAGAACAAATAGGGGGGGGGGAAATAAGGAATGAAAAACACTGCCTGACACCACCGCCTCCCAACCCTTGAGGCTTGATGAAGTAGTCAATAGGAAGATTTTTGGCTTTTAAAATATTTTTAGGTGGGCTACTGTGCCCAGGGAAGTTGCTGAGCGAGAGACGCAAGGCAGCTACCTGCCTTTTGCTTTGACCTCTGTGTCTTTTAGCCTAGGTGGTGAGACATATGCCACAGGAGCCGTGCTCATCAGGAAAGTTTTTACTTGTTTTGCTAGTCTGGTGGCTCATCCGAAGCAGTTTGATATTCAAATGAATCTGTCAGGAACAAGAGTGTGGTGCTTCAGTTCTTGCTCGGGCCTGATGACATTGATTTGTGAGCATACTGCTTGACTACGGGATGTGTGACAGATAAATTTTATCAAAATTAAGGCACAATTAAACATTTCATCTTCCTAATTACTGGCTGTAGATTCAGCCTGATGACCATGTGCTGTAAGAAATCAGCGACCATTACACATTTTAATGGAGCACAGCTGTCTTACAGCTTGGTAATATTTGCACAGTGCCACAGAACTGTAATTTATGATAAAAAGAAAAAATGTGTATTGGCTCTTTTTTGCCAAAATAGATTAAGGATTCATATACTTTAATGAGATTTGGACCTAGCCTTGGATTATCGTTATAAATGATTTATGTGCATGTTGGTGGACTCCTGTAGTTTTGAGTTGATTTGTGTTTTGGTCGACCAATATGTAATTCAGTATTTTCTTGTGTGCCAGTATTTGCATTCTTTCCCCTCTCTCCATTTCAGTTCTATTTTTCCGCCGTAACTTATCAAGAAGGGCAAGAGGGAAGGTTAAGAAAGCATCGAGGCGTATTTTCCAGGAGCCTCCCTCACAGCAAAGCCCACTCCCGAAATCCCTGCCCTGCTCTCTTGCTGGAGGGAGGGAGGCGAGGGGAGCTGGGTGACACCGGCCTGGATCAGGGTCACTCCTGCAGCCTGGAAAGCAGGACACAGGAGAACAGATGCTCCCTGAACCCCTGCTCAGGCAGAGACCTGCTCAAACATTGCCGTATCTCAAGGCAGAGTATCAAAACCCTTCCTCCTGCTTGTTTAAAGCATGACCTACAAAAGGGTGTTTGCTCCCCCACTTGATACTTTTCCTGTTGCAGTCAGTTTTTCCAGAAAAGGAGCTGCTTCTCTAAAGGAAAAAAAAAACCCCAACATATATACCCGAGTTACAATTTTTTGAACCACCTTTCTTCTCCATTCTTTTCTTCATCAGGTTTCTTTCATAGATTATTTAGAGAGTGTGTGGAGCAGGGGGAATGATGAAGATAAAATTAGGTGGTTTATATATACATGTATATACATACATACATGCTATATATACACACAAGGTCTGTGTTTGTGTTTGTGCATGTTTTATTTTTATATTAAACTTATTGAACCAAATTTGCACTAAGTTTAACTACCTAGACTTCCAAGGAGTCACACTTAAGTCCAGAGTTTAGACCCATATGTTGCGAAACCCTGAGACCCATATGTGCAGATGAAAAGAAAAACTAAATTCTAATTTTCATAATAATAATAATAAAAAAAAAATCCTGTCCAAGCTTGATTTACTTCAGTGTTCATATGCTGGAATGTTTCATACTGTACCAGGTTGCATATGCTTGCACACTAATTCTCAATTGCCGTATGCAGTTTGTGACAACCATCTGCTAAGACCTCCCTTAGAGTTCTTTCTCCCACTCAGCCCAGCTGAAATAAAAATATGGACAGAAACAACTTCTGCAGGGAGATGAAAAAGTTAATAGGGGACTTGGAGTTAGGCTGTGTATCTGATTCAAATTGAATTGCTCCTACAACTTATGCCCTACTTATAAAACATTCCTGAGGTGTAAAAGATTAAATATAATGGAAAACTGTAAAATAAAGCCATACTTCCTTTGACAGACTTGACTGTGCTAGAAAGGTAATAATAAAATATGTACGCACAGTGCACATGTGTTAGCTAGCTCTCACTAACAATCTGAAAACAGCAGCTTAGACTAACTGTGTATAGCACCTTACCACATTAAAGCACCCTAAAGCAGGAGGGGGATGAGTGGTGAGAAAAAGAGGGTGTGAGAGAGAAGGGGCTGAAAAATCTGCTCTCAGTTTCATCACCAGAGAAGTAATTCCATTTAAGCCAATGTGATCAGAAACTCTGAGCACCGCGTGCCGGCTGCTCCCATTCAAGCCAGAGGGGCAAACCAGCCACCAGAGCATGTGAACATCAGGTGAAGGAGATGAATAAATGAACAAGTGATGAGCAATGATAGAGGAGGGAGCCATGGGGTGGGTAAGAAAGTAAAGATGGACTGTTAGCTTTGAGTATCTGATCATCTCCAGTTTTCCATTTCACTTTATCATGCAGTAATGAGTTACATTCCCCATCACAAGTGTTTTTGAATATTCATAAAAACAGAAGAGAGAGAGTTCAAAAGTCCAATTAGGCACACCCCTGCCCCCAAACAGGGCTGGCTACGCCAATGCCATGGAGTGCAGGGTGGCAGTGATGGCAGGTCGGTGTTTAGCTAATTTGTTCTTTAAAACCTCCTGATACAATAAAGCTGATCCTATCAGATTTTTCCTGAGATCAAATCTATTTCTATTTCTACCATTTAAAGCCTCATGCTTCGTCCTGGAGTGTCAGCCATTATGGAAAAAGGTGGTGGTGGGTTTTCTTAGTGCTGCTCCTCTGCACATTCATTGAGGTCCTGGTAGTGTGAGGCAGAGATAAAGATGACTCCAGGTGTCTTCTGGGCAAGAAACCTGTATCTATATGCCAACATATGTTCATCTAGTTCATAACTTCATGATGGTTTTGCCCCATGTTTGGTTTGTGAGAGGACACTAGTGCCCCAAGAGGAGAAAGAACTATACATTTTGAGGTGGAAATCATGGGTCTTAGTCTGAAGTTCTATGATGACTTTACTTCATGTGTAAGCATGAGGGGAAAAATCAATCCCAGTGATGAAGCCTAACTGCTCGGAGTTAAAAGAGGGAGAAGTGAAAAGGGGAAGGAGGAATAATTTTAGTTCTGATGAAAAAAGCATACCTGGAACTCATGTTTTGTTAGATTTTTAAAGGCAATGCATTAGGGTATTTGGCAAACACAGTATTCCTAGGTCAGACTGTCTCAAGTGATACCTTGGGTTTTAAAGGCTCAGTAAGTGATAACGAATTTTCACCCTAGAAATTGTAGGGCTGCACCTATGCAAACCTTGAAGCTGAAATAGGTTTGAACTATTTTAAGATATTTCGAAAGGCTGGCATATTAAGTTATATATCAATCTGTCCCCCATTGGTTATTATCTTAACAGCTGCTATAAGTGTAGCCTATCAGTTTTAAATATAGGAACAGCAGGAAATGGTGCATTATGATATTCCAGATGGAACACTTAAAATAAATTGAAATATCCGTATATTTGAGAGTTTTCTACAGCATTGCCATTATGTCATCATTTTCTGTAGGTAGCGTAACAATCTCTTATCCCTACAGCATTAAAAAGTTTGAGGACATGGATGAGTGGAGAACTGATGGCAACCAAATATTCAGCAAGACCTTTTGGCTGCAGAAAATGTTTCAGGATTTGATGCAGGAGTGGAAGAGAGGAAAGAGAGTACCAGGCTCCAGGATCTGGTTTCTCTTCTTCTGGGTTCTCTCCACTCATGCCAGCTGTTCAAAATCTCTATGAGGCCATGGTGTCATTAACCATCTATTCCTGACTTGTAGCATGTGGTTCCTTGAGAGCTGTCTGCTTTAGAAGAGGAATAACTACATTAAATGGAATAAAGAAGAGCAACTCTAGTGACCTAGCATTTCTGATGGGGGAAACATCCTGAATCCAGCTGAAGGTTGCACGGCCTTCCCATCACACAGCATAACTGATGTGCTTTGTTTAGAATGTGAAAGGGGAGTGAAATGACACTGATCATTTTTCCTCTGCTGTAAAATTAGCTGCACTAGCGTACAGGAGCTTGCTTTTGAGGGACTGGGGTTTGATGTGAGTTGAGCTGAGAGACTGGTCTGCCGAGCCCTGGATGTGACACCTGTACTAATCACCAAGTCAGTTAGTATTGCACTAACAACCACATGCAAGCCTCTGCAAATCTTGCATTGCTTAGGATGTCGATGCTCATCCCATTGTGCAGGCAGGGAGTTTACCTGCTGGCCTTACTTGCTCCAGAGGCCCAGTAACTCAGCAACTCTAGAAACACAAAAGGCAAGTTATCAAATCTTTTTGTGCACGTGTGCTTGATCACGGGGCATTGAATAGGTCAACTTAACCTTGCCATAAAAAGATAAAAAAATATCCCAACATACATCCTACAACAAGGTGAGGAAGATAGGACAAATGCCAGAAGGTAATGTAATTGTGAGAGTGCTAAGCTACTCAAGGAGCCTCCTCTGTCACCACTGGTCTTGCATGCAGTTGAGATGGCTTTAAAGCACCACGGTTTTTGGAAGATGCTTGGCAAAAACATTCAGCAGGCCCAGGAAATAATGCTTTTGTTGCATGCAAATAACATTACTTGCTAGCTACTTCAGTTTTCTTCATGTCTTTGAAAGCCACTTCCTGCACCTGGATATTGTGGTCAATTTTCAAGTAAGATACAGGCAGCGTGTAATCTGCAGCACTGTGCAAGTGGTGAGTATTTGTTACCCTTCTCCCTACCTTTAAACTCCAGAGTCTTGTGCTCCAGGAGGTGTTCCAGGTGGATGACAACAAAAGGCCAATTGCTGATATTCCTTTTAATTGATTTGGTGTTATCCTACTGCCCAGCAGCTATCTCAGATGTTATTAAACGTACAGTGGATAAACGTGCAGGCCTCCTCTTTGGAATTAATGAGGCTAATAGACCGCAGCCTGTATACCTGTAGTTTTTCTGAGGTACTTTTCATGAGTTGGCTCTATGTTTAAACTGCTGGAATTAATTAAAATAGTAATTAGACTATAAAGCACTCTGATGCTGTGATCAGGCAAGTCCCTATCTCCTGTTAGCCTCATATGTAGAGCTGTTTCTGCCCAGTGGTTAATTGCCCCCCCAAGCCAGTGGAGAGATCAAAATGGACTGTATTCGTGCTTATCAGGCACAACGTAAGGGAAATGGGTCAGCTCACATCTCAGCTGAAAACGAGGTACCATGGAGATGGCTTATGCAGAATCACAGCATAATTTACTGGCTTCTTTGTAGCACTGCTGGTTAGTACCAGGTACCTCTTCTGTTGCTGCATCTCAGCCAGGCGGCAGGGATCTTCAGCTCACTGGTGAAAACCTTTTTAACCAGGAGCGCACGTGCCCACCTGACCATGCCAAGAGCCTGTGTTGTGTCATTCTTAGGAAACAATTCAGTCTCCAGCAACTTTCCTGGGTAAAGTCAGCTACAAAATGAGTTTTCTTTTGTAAATGGGAAAAAATCCCTCACAACTCTCCACCTCCCTGAGGCCAGTTGGTGAGCCCAGGCCAATACAGGTCATGGAAATACAGCTCTTGGATGATCAGTCCAGATTTTCTAGCTATTGGACTATGTTACAACCCAGCTTTATTTCTAGAGAATACAATATTTGTTCATAAGAGGTCATGCTTAAGAAATCAAGACAAAAATGACACTGGAATTAATAATAAGAGCTTCCTTAGCACCCAGTTCATGGAGTCTCAAACCCTAACTTTGGGTGCAACCATAGCAACCCTGTGGATTCCAATAAAATTTCTGCTTATTGACACCAGTGTGAACTGCTGAAAGCAATTACCCGTCCATTGCTCGGTATGTGCTGGGAAGAAGCATATTACAGGATGCCTGTAACCACATAACTCAGTATCAGTGGCAAGAGTCACTATAGGAGCAACTCGGTAACTGAATGCTAAAAACCTCTGGCAGATTAGTTCCTCTTACTGGTAGGTGTTACTGTGACAATATATCAATCTTTTTAAAGTAATGCATTGCCATTCACAGGTCCGTGGGCTGCTTTTATACTTCCATCATCATATCTGTGGCCTTCAAAGTTACAGCTGATGGACCTTCTGTCAAGACCCAGATATTTAATTAATGTGACAGCATCCTACATTTTTTGAACCCCAGAGGCCTTGGAAAAGTTTAATGCAGCTTCCAGGTAAAGTTCAATCCACATGGCTGAGTCCCCTGAAGTATTTTCTGCAGAGAACTCCCCTCCCCCACATTTTAAGATACCCAATGTCCTTTACATTTGAAGAAAGCAAAGAGCTAAGCTGGAAGGGCAGTTGTTATTGCAATAGAAATACGTGCTTTACAGAGCTCTGCTGCCCACTAAAAAGTGGGGTGCAAGACCTATAGTTAACCCCCCCACACACTAGGAAGAAACAGTTAGGACTCTTGCCAACAATAATGAGTTTCTCCCCATCACAATAACCATTAAATGTATGGTTGTATTTGTAGTCTAGAATATGAAAAGGAACATTCTTTGAGGAAAGGAAAAGGTGTCTTAATATTTGATGGGTACAGCAACACTTTTATTAATAAAGAAACATCCTGATGCTGCTCTCCATTACACAGTTCATGCACTGACACAACCCCGCCAGTGACACTGAGTTATTTAACACATAGCTGCAATCTCCAGACGATGCTAGGGAAGCAGGATAACTTGAGAAAGCCACCGTGGGCCTGGAAGCCTCTCTGCTTTCCCCAGCTATTGCATCTGACCTCAGAGAAGGCAATCCCTCTTTCTATGTGTCTTGCTTCCCCAGGATAAAATTATTCCCTCTCTCTCTTCATACGTATACATACACATGGACACAGGATCAGAATCTGACCCACACTTCTACTGTTCACAGCACTTGCCAACGGGTGCCGATTATATGTAAAGTAAATAAAAGATAGCCGCATTAGGATATGAATTTCTGCCAGAAGTGAATGTTCCAGAATCCTAATGGCTGCATTTTCTTTGTCTCTTTGAGTTTTACCCTTTACATGCAAGACTATTAAATATAGTCATTATCTGACTTAAACAAATAATAACGCCTGCAATTATAGCAGAAGTCGCTTCACTTATGGTTAAGTTAAAATGCTGTATATCAGATAAGTCAATGTGATCTGTATAATACCAAAAATTTGAACAATGAAAAATAACATTATCAAACATGAAAATCCATTAATGCTGGTCATTAGATTTTAACTATGCTTTTAGAGTTGTTAATGTGGAGAAGGGGAAGACACTTCAGCTGACCATGCCTAATGCTGCAAGCATGCAGCAGAATTAAATTCTTTATTTTCTCAGCACTCAATAAAGAAAACAGGAGCATTGCCTATTAAAATCTAACACCTTTGATGGAAAGATTCCGTAGTTCCTAGTCCCCTACTATAGCTGCTATCCAGAAATTGTACTGCAGGTACTACATTGCATAAATAAGCTGACCTGTCAGGATTTTGGCAATTTATGGGGCTGGTCAGCCTGTACATTCGTGCAGTTTTTTGTTGCAATGAGATGTAATGGCTTTTCAGCGCACCATAAGCACAGTTGTGACCACAGGCTCACTAGTGTCATTTTGTGTGCAGTAATGAAGCCTGACGAGTGGTCTCCTGCTTGCAGATAGCCGGCTGTTGTCCTAAAAATGCAAACCATTGCCTCAGGCCATGGAATCAGGAACAGGCAAAGGACAGTGGCACAGGCACGGCTCCCCACTGCTCACCCTCCCTTTAGCACACTGTACTTGGATGCAGCGGAATAGTCTTTACCCTTGTACATAAGGACACAATGAGAGAAAGTGATAAAAGCGATTGTATGAAGGCCATGTTGGAAATCAGGTTTTGTGAAGTTGCTGAGCTGACGTTCGGGGGGAAAAAAAAATCCATTGCCAATATGTTTTCTCCCCTGCACAGTGAGTCCTTTGAGCAAAAATGTTGCTACTTCATCATAGTTTCCCTTCCTGTTTTTTTATCCGTATAAATATTTGTGCAGAAATGTGCGTGCGTGCTTATTTATATTTATTTATATTTTGAGAATATGGACTTACACCCACACTAGCACACATGCACACATGTATACATATATACAGAGAGACAGAGCTAGCAGGCACAGCAAATCACAGGAACAAGCCTCGCTGCTTTTTTTCACAGCTCATCAATATTCCACGGCCCAGAAAGGCCAGGCGTGCACGGGGGTTCACACTTCCCACGGCACAGCCGGCCCCACTGCAGATCCCACTCCTCGCTTCGACACCCGAGGGTGGCCAGAGAGCCACTCTGAGCTGGGTAGCACAGTGCTGGGAGACGGCTTGTTTTCCAGAAAAAAATGAAAAATAAGCCTGTCCTGAGTCAAATAGCAATTAGGTCTCGTCCTGGAATTCTGCGATTTATGATTTAATTAAGCCCCTTTCTGTACACCAGGCACCAACGAGCATCCTAGGTGCTCATGGCAGGGGATTCTCTAAATCCTGAAACTTCAAGGGTGGCTTGTTCTTCAAGAGGGTAGGACCTGCTTTTGTAGTTTCCGCATGCACACCCAGTGTTTTGTAAACAACCACAGGCAAAGGATATTGGAGCAAAAGTTACAAACCTGTTTCAGCTATAACTTCCTCGTCATATTCCTTCCCACTGTTTGATAGCTCTCTGGGAAGTCGTCCTTCCCCACCACAAAATTTTCAGGTGGTGAGAAGCATCTTTGTAAAATGCCACGTTAGAGAAGAACGTGGAGCCAAAGACTCTCAACGCTTGTCTTGGCTGAGACCTCTCCAATCTTCATCCTCAAAATATTTGGCCTCTCACCACAGACTGGAAAAAGCTACCATTTGCTTGGTGTTTCTTGTGCAGAGGTAGAGTTGGGTGGTGCATGAGGCTGAGAAGGAGTGAGGCCTGCGGGAGGCGAGGCAGTGGATTGCTTGCAGGTACTGCTCATCAGCGCCATTTTTGTCATAGAAGTTGAGACCCTCGCCCTCAAATATAAAACCTAGACTACCTGTTTTTACATTACTCCACTTCTGAAACAGAAGGAAATATTTGGTGAAGTATTAGGTCTATTGCAAACTAGCACACTCGGCGCAAACAAGGAGGTCATCACGTTATGCACACAAAAATGGCAAAAGCAAAAGCAGCAGTTTCCTTTGCAACGTGGCTTATAAGCAGTGCCTTACATTTGTCTTTATTTCTTAAATGTGTAGCTTAATATTGATATTTTTAAAATGTTAAATATAAATCAGAAAACATACAGAATGTACAGCGTTGCCTTGGGAACATTTACTCTTTTTTTTTTTCCATTTGTGTAATTTTATGATAGAAACTCTGCAAAGTTAAGGTAGCATTAACCCAGTCTTTGGGTATATATAATACAAAATGCTTGAACTTCTGGGACAGCAGCTATTTCTATGGATACAGTATGTTGAACAGACATGGAACAAAGAAAACCAAAACAGTTGGTTCTCTGCTGTCAAGGAAACAAGCTGCTCTTTCTGCTTAAATATCTCTTACCAAAACTAGGAGGAAAAAATCCTCCAAAACTCGAGTTCGCACTTAAAAAGAAGAAATCTGACTTACAGGCACTAGAACGAATGTATTTTCAGATATTTCAGTAAGGAATATTGTTATGTCTGATACAGGTAAATCAACATGCCTCCCTGAAAGCCCCTAAGGTTAAGGTTATTCCTAAAGGTAAATATTAAATCATTTTTTGAGAACAGTAGGAGTCCAGAAGGAAAGTGAGAAAACATTCTGCAGTGTTCTGGCTTTTGTGCTGCATGCAGATTACTTATTTAGATTAAATTCTGTTATTTGTTCTCCTGTAATTCAAGCTCCTTTTTTTGCCCCCATTCAAGCAATTAGGAATGTTGTGATTTAAAATACCAAAAGCTAAATCTCATATTTGTTGAAAACAAGAACATTTTAGTGAGTATAATTCTTTCAGAAGTATTAAAAAAGGTGTACTGAATAGAATTACTTCATCTGATGAACAGGACAAGCGATGACGCATATATATGCTCTATATGACACTTGCAATGTACAAATGACATGGGAGACGGCAACTACCCAGAAACATGATTAAGGTTACATGAGAGAAAGGGGCTATAGGAAAAAAATGAAATGACTCATAACATTTTTAAAATCTTGGAGTTAAAGTCCTGGTGAGTGACATTCTGGTTTTGGCTGGAACAAGCTTCATTGTGAGCTCCTGCACTTTAGTGGAGGATATTGCAAGACTCTCAAGGAACGACCACACCAGAAAGTAGGACTCTTCTAAGACAGAAAAATAGCCTAGGAAAAAGATTGTGATCTGGCAGATACCACATAAGGTCACAGCATTTCTAGATGTTTAAGTAGACCCCAAATGCCCAGCTAGCTGTGAGACAAGTTCACAGACATGAATCTTTGCCTATTCACAGCACCATTTCTAATCAGAATCAGGGAGCACAAATGAGGTTGAAAGCAAACGATCTGTTGAGTTAAAGTTGGCCTTGTTTATGGACCATGTAGACTTTCTCTGGCAGGTTTTATAACACCAGTGGTGGGCTTACATGTATGATGGCTGGATACCAAGAGCCCTCCCAGCAATGGGTACTCTCCACGTGCATGTTCTTAGCCTGTGCTAATGCAAAAGGTATGCGTATTCAGTACCGTACCCTTCTGTTAACAGGAATTGAACTAAACCCTATCACTGTTCTCTTCCTGAGGGCTAAGAGCCTCAAAGGAACCTGGGTGTGTAAAACAATCTTGTGTCCAGAGACAGCATCTGCCATGGCAGGAACATAGAGAAATTCAGTGTATTTGGCCCGTTGCATACAAGTGGTTAAGGTTGATTTTTGAAGACAATCACCACAAAAATCCCCGCTCTTCATAAAAAGTGACCAGAAGTAAGCCCTTTGCCTCGGTGCTCTTGCTTGCCATATTAGCTTTGTTTATCTTGTAGGCTAGAATCAGGTTTTAGAGTGTTTTTCTTGAGAGGAGGTTGTGAAAAAAATTTAAAAACACAGCCCTTAAGGAATAAGAAACTGATAGATTCAAAAGGCATACTCTGAAATGTCATTAAAGATGCTGCACACAACCCCACTAAAATAAGAATTACTACTGAAGACCTAGTACTCATCCATAATTAACTTCACAGTGTCTTCTTCACAAGTGCATGGATTATAAAATTCTGTATCGTAACCTTCTAAGCTTTGAATTTCCTGGCTTTCCTTACTTTGTTTAGACACTATTGTAGCAGAAAAGAGGAGCGGGTTTGGGGGGGAGGGCTAGTTTGCACACTTCGGAATGTTTGAGCTGTGTTTAATCATTCTCATGTGTGAAATCCTTTATTAAAAAAAAAAAATCAGTTTATCTGATACTTACTGCTCTTTAGTACAGCACAGCTTGGTAGCACTAGGTACGTCTTGTTGAAAGTATGTCCATAAATATGTCCCTTGCAGCACAGAACAGCTTGTTAACTTGGCAATCCTCAGCAATTTGCTTTGAAAAGTTTGCCTCAGTTTTGATAGTCCAAATGTAGGGCAAAAACTCAGAGTAACTTTTTAGCTAATTTTACCAATTGACACTTTCCTCGCGGTTTTAACTGCCTGCTTACTAGAACAAGGACTGCAGTGCTTCTTCCTCCTTATTCAATAAGCTCTTTTGCAAGGTTTTTTTCATTTTTAATGGGCTGGGACTACTGAATTTCTGTTTTCCTAATGTACAATCTGAAAAAGGAGTCCATTATCTTGAGGAAATGTTATTCTATTATCTTAACCGTGTGTAACCCTGGTGCCACTGTTGTATAGGGGATGGTATTACTAGGAATTTGCAGCACTTTAAGACTAAAGAGAATTACAAAAGCAGGCAAATGCTATCTGTCCCTATGTCATAGGCAGAATAAATGGGGCACAGAGAGGACAAGTAAATTGACTGGTGCCCAAAGGCTACAAAGGTTCAGCTGCCCTGAGAAAAGAACAGACTTTTGCATGCCTGGTGCTGTTGAAAATTTCTACACTCCTTTTTCGTTTTAGTAATGCTTTTGGCCCGCTTTGCTGGATATCCTTTTTAATGGGAGAATGGAAGTAGGATGCCTACATTATTTCTATACCAAATACATTAGGCTGGCTTATGGGAGAAACCCTGAAGTGAAAACTCTTGAGTCTATGTTCTAATTTAACCACATGAGGACTGTGATTGGAGATACTTCAAAGTGGGTTACGATAGTTAACTAAGTGAAAGATAATATCCCTTTGCCATTACTGTCTAGTAGGTCTCATTACTCCTCTGGGCATGCTCCTTAGAATAAATTAAAGGGATCCACTGAGAACCATTTTGCTTTGGGTTTTTTTTTTTTTTAATGATTGCCAAAAGCCATTTGCTAGAATAGTACAGAATGTTTACAGATGCCTTAGGAAAAAAACAGCAGAATGTGGAACTAATTGTGTTTATTCAAGATAATTATGAAACACAAATGACCATTACTTACAACAAGTCCCCTGACAGCTAGAGTTTGACTCATGAGGCCAGGATCAAACTCAGTAAAGAAAGGCCTTAATGTTAAGTTATACTGTCCATATGGACACCGCATATCAGCACCAGCTATTGCAGTTACTGCTCACCCCTTGGTGCTCTTGTACTCAACTAGTGCTCAGTACAGAAGAACCACAGCTGCTAACGTTGAAGAGGAAAGGCAGGTAGAAATGATGAGTGCTGCAGAAGGAAGATCCTGCTGGGGTGAAACCGCAGACTTTTCTGGCAATTAAAGTGGAAGTTCTGTCCTGTGTTCATCCCAAAATGGTTTGTCAAGCCATCTCTACATATCCATGTAAAACTGGTATGCATACTTCATTCTTGAGTAAGAGGATAAGAGGAATCCAGTGCAGTGTTGGAGTTTCATAAAAGTAGATGGAGAAGAAAAATACTGAAAAATTGCATAGTGAAAAAATTAAGTAAATTGGACCCTAGATTAAGTAGATTGGACTTTACATTAAGTAAATTGGACTCTAGATTAAGGGAGCTAGACAAAATCTGATTTCCTTGTTTTGTATGGGGCATTGAATTGTGGCTTTTTAATTGATCTAGGAGGTTTTTTCTCATACAATTAATAATACTCAAATGGGTCAATGTTATTACAGTTTCATTCCATTTACTTCATTCTTGCTGTTGCTGTAGTTGAATTGTTTTTGCTTTGGACAAAAAAGGAGATATTTAGACTACCAAAAAACATATTAATATGTGTTCTCATACAGAGAGGTCATTTATATCCTTAACAGTGTGAAAACATGATGCAGGCTATACTGCTTCTGTTGATTTCATTTTCTGGTGACATACACAAAATCCAAAGCTCAGTAACGTCCAAAGGAAAAAACCAGCGAGTTCTTTATTGACTTTGGATCTCGCTTGCCCGTATGGATGAGGACACACCTTGGTGAAATCCTTGCCCTTAAATCACTGTGAGTTTTGGTTCAGTGGTCACTTGACATACCATGCATGCAACTTATGTTGAATGTTATAAATCAGCATTCAGTGAACATTTCAAAATTCCAGGGAAAAGGGTGTGTGTTAGAATTGGCACACTAATATGGAATTGTTGGTGAGAGTTGAAAGCTACCAGCAAACACATTGTGACTAAAGAATGCCAGCAGTTCAAGGGGACCAGAAATGGTCTCAGCCCACAGGTTGGAACTTAGCAGTCTGGGTCTCTGCTAACTAAGCTCCCACGTTTCAGTCTTGGTGCTTTTTGCAGGAAAGAAAATCTCCACTTAGCTCAGCGTTTAATATGGCCAGAAGAAATTGGACCGAGATCTCAAATTAATTCTCAAAAATTTTACAGATGGTTTATCACACCTCCTGTGGTTGTTTAATTTCTGAGGTAAGTAATAGTAAGTTTGCTCATATCCAGAGCCCCTCGTTGTCATTGTTTTTCCTTGCCCTTTTCCTTACTCTCTTCTCAAGGTACTGCCAAGACCGCAGGCTGTGCCAGTACCCCCAGGATTGTGCTGATGCTGGGCAGGAGCGACCCACCGTGGGCAGGAGTCATTTCCCTGGGGGAGGAAAACAAAAGGGAATGAACCAAGACCTTGCGCATCCTGGGTGGCAGGCATAGGCACTGTTCAGTTGTTTTGGGGCATGGCTGTGATAGAGCAGCGTCCCGGCAGGGTCTCCTCCACCTTCCACTGGGTGCACAGCACAACCAGGAACTTCTGTGTGGAGAGTGAACAAGCAAACCATGTTGTTTGAGGTGGACTGAAATGATTTGTGGTGCTGGGTGGCATTTGGTGACACCTTTTTTGTTATTTGGAAGAGGCGGGGTATGAGAAAATTTCAGAAAACTTTCACTGTAACATTTCTGCTTTGACTTTTATTTCTCATATATGGGTGATCTAGCTGTACGAAGGGAAAAAAATATTTTGAAAGGATTGAAGAACACAAGAATGAACTTAAACATATAACTGCCAAGCAAAAAGCTTCAGCAGAGCTTGAAAAAATTTCCACAGGTTTTCATTTAACAGCTTTAAACAATGTTTTACTTAGACACAGACCTGCTTTTTCTCATTGACTTTTCAGTTCATCCAGCTCAGACTGGGGGGTCAGTCCCTCCTGGTGACAGCCCTTTTCCCTGCCTGTTAGAAGGACCAAGCTGTGCTGAGGTCACCAGTTTCCCAAGCTGTATTTTTAGCCAGAAGGAAGCCTTACCTCTTCCCTTCCGGGGACATTGTTTTCTTCTACCACTACACTTAATGGTACAGGTTGGAGGGATGCGTGAGGAAAAGAAGGGGGAGAAGAAGAAGGCCAATAGAGTTCTGGGGTGAACAGTCTATACCAGTAAAAGCTCCTTGAGCCTCTTGTCCAGTGCATCTGGGCAAGGAAAAAAGTGGGAATTAATTATACGGGAGCTGCAAAATAATAACAAAAATGAAAAGAGAATAGTAAATTTCTTTAAAAAAAAAACTAAACCAACCCTCCCCCCCCCTCAAAAAAAAACCCCAACCCAACAAACAACTTGTCAAAATCTCCACAGCAGTACGTGGGATCTCATAGCCAAGCAAAGCAAAACCACAACCTGGTGAACTTGATCTCTAAGTCCAAGTTTGAGTGGATGGACTTCTCAGAGGTGGCTGCAGACAGCTTCTTGTGATGCCAGCCAGCTGCGCAGAACCGGAGAGAAGGACCCCTGCTCGCCTTCCCTTCCTCAACAGTCAAACCCCACAGGGTTAACTGCCCCCATGACCGCCCTGCTCTCCTCTCAGCCGCCAGCTGATCCCCCCCGCCAAGCCACCGAGGTGAGAGTTCACTGACAGAGGTGGATGAGGTTAAAGATAATAAGAATCTAAACATCCATAGGGAGTTCAGCTCATGTACAAAGCCATAATTACATAAGCCATTACCATTGTCCGGGTGAAAAGAAATCGCTGCGAGCAGGGGTAGAAAACATTTGCAAAGACAGGCTTAAGAAGCAAGGACAGAAAATATCAGACTTTCTCCAGTGGATGCACTGTGGCTTTAGTGAGGCTATAAAATGAGGAGTGTTTGGTTATTCAAGTAGAAACCTGTTAAATGGATAACCTTGTTGCAACAAATTTTAATTTTTTTAGCAGGTCTGTTCTTTCAACAGGTATTGATTCAAGCAGCCTCTGCTATTTTTATCAAACGCATTTTAGAGGCACAGAAAATGCCACTGAGGATTTAAACCCCCAGTAAGCTGCACAGAGGCAGTGTTTGTAATACACTGCTTGCTGCTTTCACAAGCTGGACAAACCTCATACATTATGGGCCAAATTATGCCCTTGGATGAGTACGCCTGATTCCCACTGCTGTCAATGTGGCTGTCATAGAAATCTGTGGGAGACCAGCTTTGCATCCAAAGAGGAATCTGGCCTAAAATCTATTGTGCTCATATTCCTTGTTACTTAGATATTTCTTGTGTCTGCCTGACTCACTCTCTTTTTGTTGAGGTAAAATAAACACATTTAAAGATATTCTTTAAAAAAAAAAAAAAAGGATAAAAGACCTCTAACGCTACAAGGTTTTGTTTTGTTTGTGTGTGTGACTATAATTAATGGATGTTCTTTATTCAAGGTTTCCTTGAAAAGTCACTGTATAGATGGGTTTATAGAAATCTACAGTGTTTCTGCATCGTAAAGTGAGCAAACATGGTCATTTGACCCCAAATTTTACTCTGCCAATCCTCAGTTACCCATCAGTGCTTCCATCCCCAAAGAAAATGTCTGAAAAGAGCCATTCAGGGAACATTCTGCTGCCTCCATGGCACAGGAGCATCCCCCCTCTTCTCTCGTGTGACTTGTCTGTGAGTAAAGGGTGGTCTGGATGAAATCATTTGCAAATAAAGAATACCAGGAAAAGCCAGTTTTGAGATGGGGAGCCCCCATGAAACTCAACCTGAGCATACCTTGTGTATCCCCCATGGGTAGTATGGTGGGGAACGTGGACCTGAGGCCACATAGGTGGCAGCAGGAAGGATAGTGCTAAGGACCAGCTCCTCTGGAGGTATTCCCATGCGTCCCTCTGAACGTCCCCTGGTGTCCTGGGCCACCTCTGCGAGCCGGATACCAGAGTCAAGATTTACTCCTCTCTGCATGGTTGTTTTGAATTTATTTTATTCCTAGGCAGCTAGTTGAAGTGGTAAATTTATACATGCATTCAGCATTGTCATAGTCATATCTTGCCTGAGGGCATATTGATCCTTGTTACCATATTGACTTGATGCTTTTACATCTGCCAGCAATAGGTCTACACATTTTTTTTTCTACAAAGATTGCACATTTTCCTTCCCCTGCCCCAAATCTCCTTCCACGCAGTCTCGTTTCATTAAGGTAAACCAATATTTTTTTTTTTTTTTTTTTAGTACAGCTTTTAAAATGTGGCTGTGTTTGCTCAGGTAAAGGTTGTGCAATGAATTCTGAGTCTAATAAAAAGAAAGCATAAAGCAAAATGTTGGAAATTAGCTGACAACAGAACTTCCTTTCTAAATAATAAACACACAGAAAGCATGTTTGGTATTTGCTTTCCAGAGTGCAAGAAACAAAGCAAAGGGGAAGTTACCTGTTAATCTGTAATTAAATGACTGAAGAAGAGGGGAGCAGTAACAAGTTGGTCCTTGGCGACTGATACTCTTGCAGCAGCAGAATTGCCGCCGCAGGCTATTTCTTATTTTCACTCGTGTTCGCCATACAGTTTTAACTGTAAAGGTCTCTAACCAAAAGCAGATGCTAAAGTGGGTCCAAAATAGTTTTTGCTTAACTTTTAGCATTTACTTAACTGATTACTAGTTACAAATCTGACACACAGCAGACATAACAGTGCTCTCAAGGAGATTAAAGGATTAGTCACTCACTAGCTTAATCAGATTAATCAGAGATTTTGAACACAATATATAATTCCATCCACAGAAGGGATACATGATTGGCACATGCTAGCCTGATTTGGGAAGTGATACTAGGGATGGACAGACCCAGACAAAAGAGGGCAGAAAAAATTGCTGGTTATCACAAGGATTTTTCTATGTACTGCACTTGTAAAATACCACTTAGAGACCTTATATTTTCTGGGGTAATTACGAATTCACAATATAATACCAACATCAGCTAGTAGCCTATGCAAAACTATAAGATGACTAATGTCATGTCCTGACATAATCTTGTGATATTGGCATGCAGTAAACACGTGTGTGGTTTTCCCTGTTTAATCTCATATTTGAAAACTTGTTTTTAATTTGTGGGGCGAAGGTCTTCTTTTTTTTTTTCTTTTGATGCCACAGCACCCAGGATCTGAAACATAAAGTGTGGGGAAGGACTCTATAAAATATTAAATGCTTTGTGACAAAATTGGAAGACGTTATTTGACACAGTAAGTTATTCCAAAGTAAAAAAAAAAAATAAAAAAAATTGCTGTCACCTGTGAGAGCTGCCAAAACCAGAATTTAAACCTGGTTTTACCTGTGGAGAAGTCTAGTATTTTTTAAGAAAACATGTGTTTCCCTTCCACGTGATTTGAATAAAGGGAAAAGTGGGGTGGAATCTCAGCATATTGAAACTGAGGTTAACGACTGTAGTATTTCTACCAAAAATTAATAAAGAGAAATCATAGACAACATTGATATGAGCCCTGTTTTTACATGTGAAGAAAACCAGCAAGGAACAGTCAATGTAACTGATGCTATCTTCATCTATCACCCTCTTCTTAACAAAACCCCAGAATGTTTTCTTCTTTTTTTAATGCACTTTTTTCATCTTCCTGTTTTTTTTTTTTTCCATTTCTGGGATAGTGACCTTAACAAGTTCCCTTAGCATTTCGGAAGGTGTCGGTCTCATGTCTGAATCATATCTCCCTGACATCCAGCCTTCAGAAAAGAAGCATTTTTAAGAAAGAAACAAACAAATTAATCTCCATGTGCTTCAGGAAAGACACCGTAGCTGGAAGTAGGCCAGGTTTTCACTCTGAAGGATGCTCCGTGCTTGGCAAAGCCCAGCAATGTGTGGCTGCAATGGTTCTTCTGCTAAGATTTTCCGATTTAATAATTACTGTTCTTTAAAGGAGGAACGGCAGCTTAGTGGGAGCATAGCGGCTAACAAGGAAAAGCCGTGTTACCGGCAATTAAGTGTTTGTTATGCAGAAACTGCAAAAAGAAATCTGAACTCTCAGAGAGAAATGCTCAAACTGTGCAATCTGGCAGCCTGTACCCGGGGTCGTGCGTGCCGTACATGTATTAAACGAGTCGAGGTGAGCGTCTGTGCCACGTGCAGGCTGCCAACGCTCCCTTCTCTTTCGGCAAAGAGCGACTGGAGGATCGCTCTTTGCCGAGAGGATTCAACAAACCTATTTAGAGCGGTCCACCCGTACGCTCAGCGTTTGCCATTGCCTCTCCGAGCGGGCTGCCCTGCTCCCTCTCCCAGCCAGCCCCAGCCCCAGTGCGGCTCCCCGCTGCCGGCTCCTCTTCCCCCGGCCGCGGCCAGCAGGTTGCAGCCATGCAAGCCGTGGCAGCCAGCATCCCACCACTGCTCTCCGACAGGAGAAACACAGACGCAAACACAAAGCTGCCTTTGGAAAAACAGCAACCGCGCGCTCAGGCTTTGCTTTAAAGAAAGAACGTGCGGAATTAAAAATGTGCCAAGAACAACCGGGATGGCATTGCTTTCTTTTCATAAAGAAGGCTCTCCTAATTGCACATTAACTGTCTTTTCACGAACAAACTTGTTTCCACCTAATGCTGACAGTCGCGGGAGCCTGAGTGTATGTGCGTGCCGGGGGGGGGACGGGGGGACGGACTGCTTTGTGGCAGTGTCTGTACGTCTCGTGCCTGTGCTGATGGAATTATTGTTTATTTTTTTAATTTTCAGAGGTAGGTTGATGACAGCTGAAGAAGACTGTATTTGCTGAAGAGCAGCATGATGGTAGAGAGGAGCGGAGCTCCTGAGGGAGATCTAATGGTGCCTCTCCTTCCTGCACAGAGATAAAGACTTATAATAAGCGTGTATGTTCACCATCTGGCTCTGTGCATGTGGTCCTTATGGAGGCGAAAGCAGCACAATCTGTAAATGATCAGGAGCCATCGCACTCTCTCCAGAGAATCCACGATGCAATCAAGGTGACAGATGGCATGGCCGCTGCTGTGGCCTCATGGAGAAGATCAAAATCACCTTCAATAAACTCTGACTGAAATGGGCATGAGCACCTCAAAAAAGTCAGTTTGTCAGTCAAACTGCGACAGCAAGCTGCATTGGGGAAACATAGCGGCCAGCTCTCTGTTTTCAATCGTTTCCGTCTGACTGAGCCTGAACTATGATCTTTCTCAAATTGTCCTTTCTGTTTAGCTGAAGCAGGCCAGCAAATTGCCAGATTCATAGCTTTATTGAAGGAAATTGAAAACATGATGTCCTCAATTCAAGGGACAAACAGCTGGCAGGTGCTTGGACACCCAAGCACATAAAATGGACCCCTAGTCTTTTGGACAAGTTTGTCCAACTTTTGTCAGAATAAATATAGATATATAATAAAATAGATATAATAAAATTCCAATTTAGGCAGGGTTTATCAGGCATTAGCTGACAGTGATTATATGGTTGCAAATGAACCTTGTGCTACGTATCAAATGCTAGGTTTTCCCATTTACGCTAAAAATGCCACATCTACCGCTAATTATAGTGATTTTTGTTTCCCCATTTTTGGATGAATATCTTAGTACAGCCTTTTGCCAGGGCTGCTTATCAAGTATAGCATTAAGGCCCTGATCCTGCAAGGTTCCCAACACCCCTGCCCAGGTGGCTCAGCACCTTACAGGATCAGCCTGACCCTCCGAACACTCAGCTGCTCCCTGACCAACCGGCCCCTCCGCCTCCACCTGCACCACCAGCCACCCCAAACATCGAATTCCCACCCTCGCACAGGCAGGGAGGTACCTACCAGGTGTTTGCTCTTATTCATGCAACTGCATGAACAGCCAGGTGAGCTTCCCTGAATGCAGTGGTGAAGAAACATATCCTTTTCTTTATTTTTCTAATTCTTTCTACTTTTTATACTTATTTTTTACTGTGTGCTTGGCTTGATCAGCTCCTTTTTTCAAGGGAAGCTAAAGCAATGCTTGTCACTGTTTTCAAACTTGCACATGAGGGCTTCCAGGCTGAAGCCCTATCTATTGCCAGGCTGAAGCAAGAAGAACGTGCTGCAAGGTGACAGAGGAAGAGGAGGGCAGCCTTCCTCCTGCCCACAGGATCCTGCCCCGAGATCTTCCTGGGGCCCACCGCAGGTCTGCTTCGGTACGAGAAGTGGATCGACGGCTGCGCCCCTGCTCTGTGTGGCAGATGGTCACTGTCTTTCTCGGTTTGTTTGGTTTTCTACCACCACATTTTAAAACATCCCTGTCGCCCCTAGCCTTTCCAGCTACTCATTTTTAGCTTTGTTACTCGTGAAATATTCTAGAAAGTCCTTTGGTCTGGTTCAAAGTCTGCTAATAGAAGTGAGTCTTTTCATCGGCTTTTCTGGGTTTGAGTAAGTCCTCAGCACTTACTTCTCTGTACAACAGAGCGTTATCAAAGGCAATTTTTTTTTTTTAATTTTATTTTTTGGTTGGGTGTGGAGCATGGGTCACATTTTAAACTCCAGGTTTCTGTTCCATGTGGCTGATTTTGCACATGTAGCTGACCATCCTGGGTTGCACATTTTATGTCTGCAAAATAAATAAATAGGTTGCCTTTGTACTAGCTACCCATGTTCTTCTCTACCAATGTGACTTCTCATGCATGGAAGAAGAGCTTACTCCCTCTCACCAGTACACAGACACCAAGGGGCTGGGATAGAAATGTCCCAGTGTAAGCCCATCATTTTCACCATGCAGCGTGGTATTTTGCTATGCCCACACTTTGGGAGTCAGACAAAAAGGCAGCGGCAAAACCTTGATCTGGCAAACCAAGAGGTGCTGCTAGGAGAATGAGGAGGGATTTTTAGAGCTAAACTCCCGAGGGTTTCTGCCCTTCCTATTGAAAAGTTTGATTTGGGCTTGCAAAGTCTTGCACCACTTTTTACTGGAATGTGGTACCAGGGAGCAGAGCAGACCAGGTATATGAGCAATTTCTCCCAGAGTTGAACCTCCTCACAGTTGACTGTGCTGTTGGTGGCCAGTTCATCTTCAGGGAAACATATGAGTATTGCACAGACATTTCCCACAGTGCAGTTTCAAAGATGGAGCTAATATAACAGTGTAAGAAAACATTCACGTACACTCGGTAACACTATAAGCCTGAGGTTCTTGTGTGAACCTTGTCAAAACATCTGAGTATCTGACATCTTTATTATGGCAACCCACCTGTGCAATGAGGCACTGAGGCATTTGGACACTAAGATTTTGAAACTAAAGGACTTTGAGAAATTAATGCACTTGCCACAGGCAACACTGAATTAGGGTCTCTCTGAGTTGTAGCTAAACCTTGGTAGTTTTTGGTCTTTGGATGATCTCCTCACTCCTATTTTATTTGCTGTTTGTTTCTCACACTGGTCACAAAGGGGGTAGCAGGGACGTCTGCTTTGCTCCTTTGGTAAGGAAGGCAAGGTCTAGGTCAGGTAATTTGGTTGACAAGCCTCAGCCTACAGGTGTGCTGTGGGGAGCCCTCATTACAGAGTATATTTTCCCCTGCCTTGATCATCAGAGGGTCCCTGCAAGGACTCCATCTCCTGCTGGAGGAGGGGCGCAAACGGGTTCCTCTGTGGGAAAATGAAGATGAAATCACCTTCCCAGGCTGTTTTGAGTATAATGAACGGTCTTACTTTTTGTTTAGTGGGCGACAGAATGCATGTCACATAATGCACGGCAAATTTCAATGAGTATCTGCATTAGATCAACAGAGAAAAAGCCAGGCCCGATCGAAATTTGCCACTGTATAGCTGAAAAATCTGGAGGTCTTTCCCCAGCAGAGGGAAGTTTCACGTAATGCATAGAAATTTGATGTCATATATTATGAGGAGGAAAAAAGGATAGGCTTGTAGATAATTGAACGAAGTGAAGGGAAATTTAGGGCCAGAAATGCTTTTGTCCTTGAATGTTCTTTTACTGTATTCCAAATAGTGACTCCGTGTCATGGACCTGTGAATACAAAGACTGCTTTTAAATCTCTACTTCTTGCATGACTGACACTTACTTACAATTCAGCAACATCTTTCAAGACATCCTTTGCTCACATTTATTTCAAAATAATGTATTGAACCTGTAAAATCTTATTAGAGTATTTTTGCTGCAATTACACTCCCATACGATGTGATCAACATTTAAGTTGATTGTCCCTTGTTTTAGTATGACCTTATACCACGGCAGCATAAATACAATGATAAGTCACTGTCTGAAATGAAACAGCTTTTATACCACGTACTGTGGGTATTCTGTTACATATTGATGGAGGGGATAGCTGATTGAAAAAGGAAAATGTTTTGTTTTCTGGAAGAAAAATACAGAATTTGGAGCCTAGCAACGTTGCCTGGGGAACATTTAATAATATTGCCATGCCTGCCACATACCAGGGAAATGAACTTCCCAGCTATGCCTAGAACCCGGGATTGCTCCTTACCCTCCTTTTGTTTGTTTGTTTGCTTTATCTCTTTGACCCTCATTCTAGTTAGAAAAACATATTGCTTCAATTTTTTTTAGAAATTGTTTAAAATGGAAGGAAATCAGGAGAAGGGGGATATCAGCATAGAGCAGCCCACTCTCAGGAGTGGAGTCTCCGTTCAGGGCAATTTCCATTCCAGTTCCCTGGACAGCTTTATGGGGAAATGGGATGTTCTACTTCCATGGTTATCACCACAGCAAATGCAATGAAATACCCCCTTAAGAGGAGGTCAACAGAGTCCAGTATCAAGAGCAGGAGGTTTTAATGGAGAAGAGAAGATGAGAAAATTGAAATAAAAGATTGATTTCGAACAACAATGCCAGTGCTTCATTACATATGACTGTCTTTCACCTAATGAAAGTACCTCATAGAGGGGAAAAAAATAATTCATAAACACAGCAGATACCTTGTGCGGGTGAACTAACATGCATTTCTCACATTACCCTGATCAGCTATCACCAGAAAGAGGGAATGGCTATCACAGTGTTTTGCTTTTAAAATTTCTGGGACACTTTATGTAGTCTGAATGGCAGATATGCTGGGATCAGCAGTATGAACTGAAGTGCAGAGGGAATCAAACGAGTGTGGAGTGGCAATTTGGAAGTATTTGGATGTGTGGATTAAGATTACAAAAGTTGATATGGGCAAAAAGGGGATGTTTTGCATTCAATTTTTTCTTTTGTTCATGTGGACACAGAATTACCATCACAAAAGGCAGACATATACCTTTGTGGATGGTATCAAATAGCTACAAAAACTATACCCCTATTTAGAGAGGTCCATTTACACAGTGGTCTCAGCCTGATTTCTAATTGTTCATGTATCGTTATTTGAACATAAAATCCTGTAATTGCTCCTGTGGTAGGAGCAAATTACTGAACTCAGAATGGTCTGTCTAAAATCAGAAACCAGGAGCTGAAAATATTCTGTACGACTGTGGTATATTTTGTGTTACTAACGTACAGGAGAGCCCTCAGGCCATTATGTACCTGCTTTACTATTTTGACAACAGCTGCTACATCTGGGTGGTAGGTAGGGTCTGCTCCTACCTACCTGCAGCTCCACCAGTGCCAAAGAAGGGAAGTCTGATAAGAGGAGATGCATTGCTTTGTATGATAAAAGGTACTTTCTTTGTCTGGCAAACCACTCCTTTTGTATGCACATCAACCAGATGGCCATTTCAGTTTGTCTCCGGCTGTGAATCAGACAATATGGCAGAATTAAGGGAAAAGCAAAACCTTCCCCTCCACCCCTCCTCTCTGTACATAAAATTAGAAATCAACAACCTTTAGGGAGATTTAATTTTAATACTTCATTTCTTTGGTAATTTAGGGACTTTTGACTTGCTCAATCAGTTACCGTGCATCACTCCTATTAAGGTGTGACTAGCTAAATGCTTAAGGACCATAAGACATTAAAAAAGGGGGTGAGAGATTAAGTAACAAAAGAGGTGTGAGGCACAGTGGTTATTAAAAAAAAGGGGGGGGATCATTTGGGTGCTTTGATTTGATACAAACTGTATTTTGCATGGTGAGATTCCTGATGATTTATAGACCGTGATCACAGTTCTCTCTCACGTCACATCAAGAAGTCTGGGGTCTTGTGGTAGGATTAAACACAAGAAGTTTTTTGCTATGGTCTATGCTGTTTTATCCTACATCAGAGATCCTTGTGTGAATTTTGGGCATCCACTTCATTACCCTGCAGAATTTGCAGAGAATTTGGAAAACCAGCTTGTTTTGGGACCAAGAGGTGAAAGGCAGCTACCCCACTGCAGGCAGTTCCCACACAGTCGAGGAATGTTACATGCTCTTGATACCTAAATTTGATGGGTTCAGCTGCAGAAAAAGAAATAAAGGTGAGGAAAGAGGGTCAACAGAAAGCTCAGTAAAACTAAATCTCCATAAAAGACTGAAATCTGCAACAGGAGCCCTAAGGACCTTGGCTGTTGGGCTTGAGGGCAGAAAGGTCTTATGAGGTTTACAGAGACCTACTGTCTACAGCATGTAGTTGCTAACATAATTTTGAGTCTCCTGACACTGTTAATTTGATTTATTTGCCACAACTGTGTGGATACAATTTGACAACATCTAGAAAGTGACCCCAAGCCACTATGCCAGAAAAACCCCTCTGTTTTCTGGAAGGATATGGTAGGTCTATATGAAATCCTGTGTTTGACTAGGGTTAATTTTGCACTTTTCCAGCTACTGTACCAGAAATTTTCAAGCATATACATACTGATTTTGGTACATCTCTCAACACAAAATTATCGGAGTACCAGTAACTTTTGCTACAATGCAGTGATAGGCACATGCAGTTGTGAAGAGACACATTCCTCATTGAAGCAGAGGGGATTGCTCTTCCTGTATAAGGCTTGTATCCATTTTTTAGCAGCTCGTAAAACTAAATCCATGGGCTGAGTCTTCAGTTTGCCTGCTGGTTTTGCCTACTAGTAATCAAGGTACTTCAGGTATTTCTCTGTTGTGCAAGTAGAAACACTTGCTGTGAGTAGAAGCTGACCCTCAGAGAAACTCCCTGTTAAAAAGAAGAGAGGCTGTTCCTCAGGCAGTTTGTAGAGAGCTCGGTTTTAAGGCCAGGACAGTAGCTGGTCTATAGATGTAAGCTTATAACATCCTCTTTGCTGACAGAAGATCTCCAAGAATGACCTTGGAAGTTTACGTAAAATTAAAGGCTAGAAGAGGTCCTATGAAATATTGCAGCTGGGCACTCTTAGGATTCTCCTTGCCGTTGGAAAGAATTCCCATTGACTTCTATTAAAACAGAAGTTTCAAGTCCTGCTCTAAACCTTTACTTAGCGAACGCTGTAACTGCATTCAAGTGACTCAGCAACGAGGGCAGTGGAGAAGAGCACTTTCCCATGCATCCCTTCTTGGCCACTTTGAATTTATGCCAACAGTGACAACAAGCAATTGTACTTCATGGTTTCCTCCATGTTATAAATACCTGGTTTAAGCCTAACTTTAATAAAAATCATGCAGTATTCCATTTATAGGTACAAATTTTGCCAGAAACTGTGGGAAGAAAATAGCAGTAAAAAACATTTGGAAACTTATAATTTATTTGTGAGTACCACTCTACACAGGAATAAGGGAATAGGTTATAACTGACTCAATTTCAAGAGAATTTGGGATGTTTTACACCTTCAATCATCTATCCTAAGGCTCTGGAAATTAGATTTCCTGGGGCTGGCTGCTGTTGTAGTGAAAGTAAACATAACAACAGGCAAAAAAAAGAGATATTCTGGAGTTTTGACATGATTAGCTGCAATTCTTATGTATTAACTTGTTTTCAGAAAATGTCGTGAGGGCCAGCAGACATTTTACTAATGTTTGGTGGGAGAAAGCTTTTGCCCGAAAAGTTTAAGGGTCAACTTGCCACACAAGGAATGGATAAGATAGAAGAAAAAAATCACAATCATGATTTTGTAGGAATGAAGGTTTGGTTTCATCCAGAGATATGTGAAAAATCTCTGCTGGAACTGGAGTTGAACTCTGGAATGTCAGATATATACTGCCAAATAAATATCAAGCATAGCATATCTGCTTATAATCTCATGAGTATAAAGTTGTGACTAAAATATTCCACGTTTTCTGCTAATGAGGCAAAGATTCTGGAAAAAGTTGAGTGAGGGCCAGTTGAGTACTTTTAAAATTAATTTTCTAGGTGGGGAAAGGCAAAAGGTAGAAGAAGCGAACGTTCAAGTAGTTTATGAATTTTCTCTCCTTGTCTCAAGACTTGTATTCAGAAATTTAAACACACTAAAGAGGCTGGATTTTCAACAGCATTTGATACCCATTTTCAGCTTTACATTCGATATCTTTCACTTACGAGATTAAGTTTTATCAGTTCTTTACTGTGCCTCAGTCAAGTAAGACATCCATTACAGTCTGAATGCTGTGAGATCCTTGAAAAATCTGTGAAATTAAAATACCTCAGTGCAAATCTAAGATCTATGGGGAATAACCAATTCTGATGAGGAGTTTCTTTGTACATCACTGTTCCTGCCTGTAGACATGAGACAGTAATATGTAATTCCTTTGCAAAGTACCCGGAGAACTGAAATCTTTGAACATAGCTATGTAATAACTAGGTTTTGTTATCAGTTAGCAGTGCATTGTTGGTACCAGATGTATTAGAGAAAGACAGAAGAGATCGCGTGATGTATGATACGGAATAAACTCCCCAAGGGAAATTCCTTCTTTATCCATGACATTTTTACCTAAATGTAGAGAAAAAAAAAAAAAGAATGGTATTCTAAAAAGACTCCGATCAAATTGCTTTTTTATCCAAGAAGTTGTAGAAATAACAAGCTATCTGGTACATGGTAGCTATTTTACTGGGAGAAAGAATACATTTGCCAGCATAATATCTGCATTTTGATAGTTCTGCCATATAAAACTGACACACTAGATCTCAAATGCAAGCACAAGAATCTACATAACCATTTTATCATAATTATTACAATAAAAAGGAGGAAAACTGTTGGTTTTCTTGATAATTAAAAAAAAAAAACCTTAATGGGAAGGAAAAATTCAGCAAGGTAACTGTAAATCTTGGCACAGTTCTCTTATCAGATGATCTGCAATCCTACTCTAAAGTCCCTTCAAACCTATGGAAGAAAATCCCAAAGGTCAACAAAAAAGGTAATTTTTCTTCTTTGAACTGGCATGCAATTTTTACCTTAAATAAAATTTATACCCCTATATAAACAGATTGCTCAAAATTAATGTCTTCCTACCTTTATCCAGTTATCTTCTCACGATTTTAAATAATCAGAAGTCGTAACTTATGGTATATGAAGACTTGAGTGGTTTATATGTTGTTATCATTCCTGAGCATGGCTTCCACAGATATATGTATAGCCTGCAGTGTGTGTATATATATACATCCTCTCTCTAATAACTGGTGAGCCTCTGGAGACAAAGCCACCTCTTGTGCAGTTCTTAAGTACATGAATAACCTTAAGCACATGACTCATTCTGTTGACTGGGATATCTCATGCATTTAAAGTTACATATGTGCTAAAGTGCTTTGATGGATCAGGGCCAAAACAAATAGGGACTGTAGCACTGTGGGGCTAATGATGCTCTTATTGTAAGACTCATTATCCCTGTTTTTGCATGAATTTTAACAAAGCAAAGGGGTTTTGATTAGTGGGAATTCTTTAAGGTTTATTTTAATTTGTTTGATTTCATTCCATTGTGCATGGCCCATTTTTATGCCTGTGTTTCCAAGGAAACAGTTGTAAAATGGAATTTGATATGATGTGTTATCAGGTTCCTTGTCAGCAAGTTTCAAGTGATAGTTATGAACTTGACAAATTAAGTTAAAAAAAATGATGATACGAGTATTAAGATAGAACTACATGTATAATGTTTGTTGTCATGTGAATTATGTTCTAAGGCTTTAATTTGTTTGGGGACAGAGAAATTGTTCTGATCGCTGGAAGAAGGTCATAGTATTGATAGCACGTATACAGTATACAGTGTATGCAATGCTGAAATCAATGTTTGAGTATGCGGCTCCTTTGATCCCAGTAATACAGTCTAAATCAGACTGACCCCATTTAAGAAGTTCTTTGTCTTTATTGGACAGCTAACAATAAAAGGAAAGTGAACTCTAATTGGGATCCGTGTCTTATGTGCCAAAATCCGAGTAGGGGTTATATAGGCAATAAGTCTAAGTGGACGCAGTACTTTGGATGGTATTTACAATCTGTTAATTGCTGTGCAAGCACAAACACAAATATTTATTCCAAAACATTTGTACAAATATGTGTGGTTTTGAGAGCAACAAACAAACTGAAGTTCTGTTCCTCAGCTCCTAAAGGTCTATCGTTCTTATTGTAATAATAAGGGTCCCTTGAGTAAATACACCAGAAAAAAAAAAGGCATTGCTGGGAAAAAAAAAAAAAGAGCTTCATAAAAAAGACTGTAGATCCAAGTTTGTGACATTTTTCACAGTTATTGACCTCAGCAAAAAAGATGAACAGGAAACTCCAAACTCATACTGAGGACTCTGTTTCACATAATCCTGTTTTTCAATGACACTTGCAAGACAAAATATTTCAGGAATAGTTCAGTAGTCTATTGGGAATGGCTTTTTTTAAAGTCATTTGTATGGGCCAGTTACCTTGACTGAAGCCTGAGGAGGTAGGCAAGACCCTGAAAAACCAGAAAGACCTCTGCAAGTGATATGAAATCCGTGGATTTCAGGGAAGGAAAATAGGGCTTTGTCACTGGAGTGTATTCTAGCGGTGCTCCCTTCCTAAGTGGGGAAATTATTTGGTTTAGTGTTAATTCAACTTATGTTTGTGTTTCAGCTGCTTAACAAAAGTCATGTCAGGACTCACAGAGCTTTTAATATCATGGTTTCTTTGTCTTTTGTCTGAGCATCCCTGTGAGGTATATCAGAAGCTGAGACATCAACGTGTGGACCCTGACCTCTGGTACTTGACATGGCCTGTCCTGAAGTCATGGTCTCCCTATTGACAAGGTGTGGGATGACACCAAAGCCACTCTCTCTGGCATCTGCGCTCACTTTTCTGTGAACCTTAGGGTGCTGGAGAGAACAACTGAGATCGCCAATATGGGCATTTCTCCATCATCAGAATGCAGACTGGACATGCGTTTGAACCCACAAGATCAGAAGCCCTCCTGGTTCCTCACATTTAGAGGTCAAGTGTGAAACCTAAACAGGTTTGGGGAAGGGGGCAGGGGGCAGTATCTTAATTATAGCCTAAGGAACAGGATTGTGCAGGAAACTTTAGGCCAAGCAAGGAGTCATACCTGCTTTTCCTCAGTTGCAGGCTATTGCCTTAATGCCTGAGCTGACCTTCCTCCCTCAATTTACAAGTGATGTGTAAATGAAAATTAAAAAAATCTAAATGGTGATTATTGAAATGTTCATATCTTGACATCTTCAGAGCACAGAGAATTCTCTCTGCTATTTCTTGTTCCCAGTCTTGTAAATTTAGGGACCAAGATTTCCAAATCCTAGCTTTCGTATGCACAGGAAAGTTACTGCCTATTCCTGATTTGATGTTCTTATCTTGAACCTTTGATAAATGTGCTCCCAGGGAGGTGAATTTTAATACCGGAAAAGAAGAAATAATTTTCTTGTAGACTAATCTAAAGTGTTTGGGGATGCCCGCATTTTTAAGGTTCTTGACGAGATGGATTTCCGAAAAAAAAATCAAAGCGGGTCAGGTGTCATAGGTGAATTAATTTCAAACATGGCCCTGCATGGAGAAATCACGACTACTTGTGTAGTTGTATGAGCACACACGCGAGCATGCACACACACATACACACATGTTGTGCGTTTTTTGTTTTTCATATATTAAGCCTAAAACCAATTTATCTTTTTGCATTAACAATTTGAAGTAAGTAAGTTCATTTAAAATCACAGTAGCTGGACTTGGTGAGGCAAGGGTGAAGTGTACACTCTCGTTTGTAGAAGCAAGTCATTTCATTAAAAATGTTGCATGACTGCAGTTATATTTGTTTTAGCCTTTTCCCTTTAGTAACAGTTTAAAAGAAGGAAGAGGAAAACAATTCCTCTTGAAGACAATTGAACCTGACACAAAAGACTGTAAGAGCTTGAAAGATGGTCTAATGTGGAAATACATATTTCAACAATTTGTAAATTGTGCATTATATTCTCAATGAATAATTGTGGTCTGTTTCCCAAATACGAATGCAGACAATTGTTAATGTACTATCATGTCAGTCCATGTGACGGAGACATTATATTGTTGATACAAAAATGCACATTGAAGAAACAGTACCAAAGGAATAAATACTTGCCACTGTTCAAGCATTAATAAAAACTGCTTTAATGTTGTTAGAGATTGGAAGAAGTCTCATTTTGAGGCAACTGAAACTTTTAAGACTCCATTCCCTGAATGTATATTATAAGAGTGCAAAATGCATCCACATATGATGTGTTGTTATCTTGTCTGTCTCTTTTTCTAATTCCGTCTTTTGATGTCATTTAAAAATGGCTAGGGGAGTGTTTTGAAGGCTTGGAAAAAAAAAAAAAAAGCTGCTCTCATTTCCAAGAGAAGTCTTGCTATGAAGTCTCAGGAATAAGTTTGGGTGAGTTATTGCAAATCCTTTAAGAAAATGGGAATACACAGGCTATAACAGCTCTATTTAAAATAGAAAATCTACTTTGTGTATGTGTGTGTGTGTGTGTGCGTGCAGGCAAACATGGCATTCAGGAGAGTGAAATGAAATGAGCCAGAAACTTCTCACATTTTCCTGGCATCTGTGGCGTGTCGCCATATGAGAACCATATGACTGCTGGCAGATTGGCATGTCAGCTCAAGCATGTACAACTTGACCTCACTGAGCTCTGTGTTTATCAGTTTATAACAGGAATATTGATACAATTTTAGCTGCAGTCTTTCTGTGCAAGGACACTTCATCCTTTCACAGTCCTAATTCTCCTTTGCTAAAATGACAGTACCTTGTTTTTGAAGTTGCTTTTCCACTTGGGGAAAAAAAAAGCAAAGGCGGCAGAAGACAGCAGAAAGCTGTTCTATGTGCCAGAATGATGTTTCATTCATTGTTTTGTTAACTGTGAAGTCCTTAGTGGAGTTTGCCATGGGATTGCCTGGCTGACTTGCGCTGTCTTTGTGGTTGGAAACTACAGCAGTATTAAAGACAGCGGTGGAGGCAAAAATCAAGATTGTTGTTAAAGCTGGAAGGCAATGCTGAAGTGTATCTGCACAGAGCAGACTATTGTCCTAATGTTTATTCACTCAGAGGAAGTATAAAAGGATAATACATAAAAATGAGGATGGGCAGATTTTCTCTGAGAGTTGGCTTTAGATATCCTGATCTCCAAATGAGCGGAATGTAAACATATATGTAGTTGCCTCAACTCCTATATATGCAGTTAAATATCAGGCATGATATAAAATGTGAGACAAATAGCTCTCCATCAAGAATGAGAAACTGGATAGAAGTGTAATCATAAATCTGAGTTTGCTTCAAAAAATCAGACATCGTACAAACTTGTCTGCCTGTTTATGGCTGGGTGAGAGTTGATGACAGTGAAATGATGTGGGTACAGCCCGACCACGATCTGGATTGCAGGCAGAAATAAAAAGTACAGAGAGTACTTCTGACCATACAATTTCATTTAAACTGCCCTTGTCACCATCATTTCTTTCAAGAATAAGCGTATATCTTTGATCCTCAAGCACTAAACATACACTTACACTATGACTTGTTCCACTTAACAGTGTGGAAAGATGCTGTAATGAACACGCATCGCTTCACAGTAACGTCTGCAACTGCACTCACACCGTCTTTCAGAAATAACATTATTCATATCTGCTTAAGCTTCCTTGAAGGTTAAGCTTTAAACTGCTGTGATTTTCTAATTTTCTCTACACTGGCAACTTAATTAGAATTTCATCAGGGCAGATTCTAGGACTGAAGTTAAAACTTTCTCACCCACTGTCTTGACCAGAAACGTAGAGATGTCGCTATAATGACAAGTTCCTTTGTAAGGACGACGGAAGATGGAGTGAAGATGGAAGAGCAGTGAAGAACACCAGCAGAAAATGAATTAGATAACATCCTGAAGACAAAAAAGAAAATGAGCGCAATTTTGTTTGTTCAATTTTTTAAAAAACCTGGGAACTGAAAGAAAGTGAGATCCAAAATTTCAGATCACCCAGAGACAGACTATGGTTCACTATGGGATACAAAGAAACATCCTGCCACATGCAACTATATAACTCTGTATAACTCAGATAGGGAATCTGTGGTCATCAAAATTGCCATTTACAATGCCCCTGAGGGAATTTGGATGTATTTTCCAGAATTTCATTCAACAGTCTTTTCACACTGGCAGATTGGAAGAGAAAAATACAAATTTAAAAAAGGGAGGGGAAATGGCTCTGTTCTGCTGAAGACTGAGAGCTATTTATTTCTAGTTTGTTTTGGCAGGTGACATTTGGCCAGCAAACCTAATATTGCGGTAAGGCCAAACGTTGTTGAGTTTACCCACCTGTAACCTCCACACAAGGTACGAAATTTAAAAAAATTCTAAGTTGCAGAATCTTTCATCTGTACTCTGAATCTCTGCTGATACCTTGAGAAAACTTGCCATATCAAATCAGTGCAAAAAGATATCCGGTCTCTGGAAACGAACAATGAGCAACATCTATTTGACAACTGTCTTGTCTTTTGGCCGAGACATACCCTGTCAAAAACACCACTATGGATCGATGATGACATCTAAAGGGGAAAAGTGCATATTCAGAAAGACCATTGAAAATCAAATATGATCACAAATTCTCATGGATGTGTCAGTTCACAAATTTACACTCATTTGCACTGTTGCACACACATATTCAGGCTTGAGAACACATGACATTTACGGCTTGGCTAGAGTCTCTCCAAAATGTATATATGGGTCTGTGATTCTTTTCCTCTACTAGAAAAAAAAAAGAAACATTTGCATCTACAGCCAGACTTTGTTATTGTGTTTATTTTATATGTAATTTATTATTTGAATAGTAGCAAAAATACGTTTAGACGTAGTAAGGATTGAAAGTGTACCTGTGGTTCGTGATGGTGATATGCCTTTGTAAGGAAAGGTAAAACCACTTCTGAGCATTGAGCTCATCTTAAGCCATGGGCACCGAATAATCAAACTGTAGTCATCTGGAGAGAATGACATAAATCTGCATAAAACAATATAATAGATCTTAGAGTCCTTACAGTATAAGCTTGAATAAATGGTAGATTTATACATGAACAAGCAAAGCCCCTCATCATTAAATAGTACTTAGTGTAAATGGACCAGTCAAGCTGTTTGTGTCTTTTTGTTTCTTTTCATAGAAGTGTAGTGGGGGTGCTTAAGTGTATGATTCAGAAGGGAGGGAAAATCATTTACTGCAGCATGTGGACAGGTTTGAGTGAGAGCAGATTTCCATGCAGGAATGAAATATGAGCCAGGGAAAACACCCCTTTTTGAACACACTCACCAGCTCTGATTACATGGCCCACAGCTGGAGTTAATCCAGATTCCTGTTTAATTAAATAGTAGCAGGCATTCTGCTGCATTACATCAAAATGCACAAAGGTGACATGGAGGTGAAACACAAAATGTGATACCCACCTCTTTTCATTGCTACTGAGAAAAGATAAGATTTATTTAAAATATTTTAATGAAAATCTATTACCTGTGCAGGATAAATTCTAACTGCATAGAGAAATGTATGTGATAAATTGATGGCTTTGTACTAACATACTAAATTTTGTTATTGAATAAACTCTGTATCAAATAACCTGTGTTATAATTTGCTGTGAGAAAATCCATCTTATCCTGGGCTCACATTGTCAACCTGTTTCTGAAAAAGAGTAAGTCAAACTATTTTTTCCTTCACAGCAGTAAGAAGAAAAACTTCAGCTGAAGGATCTCTATATGAAAAAAAAAAACTGGGATACACTGTCAATTTTAAAGCTGGGCACTTAGTTATCCCATGTGCAGGACCTACCCTTCAGCATCTATCTATCTATCTATCTATCTATCTATCTATCTATCTATCTACCTATCTATCTATCTATCTATCTACAACTCTTTCACAGGTCCTCAGTCTTTTGGGAGCAGCAACTCATCTATAACGCAAGTTGAGTGAGATGTGAAAGGCACCATCCAAGGTTAAAGGGTATAATAGAAGTAACCAGGTGAGAACTTTCTTATGAACCTAAAATGAATATACGTGTTCTACTTCTCCCTAGAAGGAAGAGGTTTTCTTTATTAATCTGTTCATCTGTGGCATGGGTACCCTGACTTAATTGCATACGAGAGGCTGTCTGATTTAGAAAATGCAGATACTTGGGGAAACGCAGACCATGGATATTTCCTTTCATTGAAAAATCCATTTTTTTCCAGCATATCATCTCATGTAGGAAACAGTAGGGATAGATATTATGGGATTATGCATTTTTATAGTGTTGTACGGTAAACATGGCTAGCATCCTTGAATAAATAACAACCACCACCACCACCTTTGTTTCCTCCTGTCATGAAATATAAGGGTTGAGTTCACTTTCTTATTTGGCTGAAGTCAACAGCTAAGAAAATTGTTGACCACAGACAGCAAAGAGGTTCTGGATCCTTGAAGAGAAAGGCAGATCTTTAAGGATGTGATCCACAGAGCGCAAGAGCTCTCAATCCCTAGGTGTAAGAAATCGGGCAAAGAAGGGAAGAGACCGGCGTGGTTGAGACAAGAGATGCTGGTCAAACTAAGGAGGAAGAGGGAACTGCACAGGCAGTGGAAGCAGGGACAGGCATCCTGGGAAGAGTATAGGGACGCGGTCCGGTTGTGTAGGAATGGGGTCAGGAAGGCCAAGGCGCGGCTGGAGCTAAACTTGGCTAGGGATGCAAAGAATAATAAGAAGGGATTCTACAGGTATATCAGCCGGAAAAGGATGGTTAAAGAAAGCGTACCCCCGCTGATGAGCGAGACGGGCAAGCTGGTAACAGCAGATGAGGAGAAGGCTGAGGTACTCAACATCTTTTTTGCCTCAGTCTTCACTGGCAACCTCTCTCCTCACCCCTCCCGAGTTGATGGATGGCCAGATTCCTGAGGTGATTGGCTGATGTAGTCGCCAAGCCCCTCTCCATGTTATTTGAAAAGTCATGGCAGTCAGGTGAAGTCCCTGGTGATTGGAAAAAGGGAAACATTGTACCCATTTTCAAAAAGGGTAGAAAGGAAGACCTCAGGAACTACCAACCTGTCAGCCTCACCTCTGTGCCCGGGAAGATCATGGAACAGAT
>NW_009258892.1:677567-689556 GCF_000687185.1 Egretta garzetta
GATTGTGGCCTTTCAGTACCTAAAGGGGGTCTATAGGAAAGATGGGGAAAATCTTTTTAGTAGGGCCATCTGTGACAAGACAAGGGGTAATGGTTTTAAACTAAAACAGGGTAGGTTTAGACTAGATATAAGGAAGAAATTCTTTACAATGAGGGTGGTGAAACACTGGAACAGGTTGCCCAGAGAGGTAGTGGAGGTCCCATCCCTGAAAGCATTCCAGGCCAGGTTGGACAGGGCTCTGAGCAACCTGATCTGGTTAAAGGTGTCCCTGCTCACTACAGGGGCTTGGACTAGATGACCTCTGGGGGTCCCTTCCAACCCAAAACATTCTATGATTCTATGATTTGGTGTGCCTCCGTGGTTGCCTTCCTGCACCTCCCCTTGTAGGCATTTGTTCGATGAGATGGTCTCCGTCCAGGCTGCTCACGGCTGGCCTGAGCTTGCCCAACAAGCCGTGGGACGGCTGCGGAGCAGTGGCTGGCTTCAGTCTGGCTTGGCCCATCCATGGCTGCTGGCTTCATAAAGGCTACAGGCCTCCTATATACACACATATGCACATGCTCACATGCATGCAGGAGAAATAAAGCGACAAATACCAGGGCAGTAAAAAAAGACAACTATTGGACTGGTAAGCAAAAAGCAGAGGTTAGAGGAGCAACATTTTCCCCAGAAACACGTTGGCCCACTCTGTAAAAAGAGATTTCTTTCTGTACTTTTCCTTAAAAGCATAAAATGAGAGCAATAAATGAATGTGAATTGCAGATGGTTTAACAGTGATCAAAGTTAAATGCTGTCTTTATGTAACTCCTTTCACAGATATTACTGAGCCAAAAATCAGCAGGATTCAGCAAATGTATAAAACCTTTCTGCAGATATTGAGACCATTCAGCCACATTAAATTAGAATAAATAATTTCCTAACAGTAGGAGTACTCCTGTCTTAAAGAATAAGATGCCCTGACTGCCTGCTCATCCTGGCTAGGACATTATTTCCAATGCAGGCAGATGACTTAATATGGGTTTTTAAACCTTGCTGTGACACGTCAGAGGCCAATTAGTTGGACTATTGGTCTGACCTGGCATGGTTATTCTTATATCCCTTCTGATGTTGCTTATCTTTGTGTCTGTTTTAGCATCATCCTTCTGATCACTTAGGCACATCTTTGAGCATGTAAAAACATACCAGTTACTTCACATACCTTGGCCGCTCCATCTCTGGCAGTCTGAACATGCCATCTCTCCCCAGAGTCCCTCTCTATGTTTCTCCACAATCCCTGACGCCTTTCAACCCCGTGGGAGCAACCCTTAAAGACCCCCTTAATGACTAAAGTAGTAATTCACTTCCACCTTTCTCCGCACCTTCCTTGTGCAGGCATGCCACTGTAGCAGGCTTGGCAGGGATGGAAAGGATGGTGATAGATGCATTCAGGGTTTCCTGACACCTAGGAAAAAGAGCAGCATTTCAGAGGAAGAAGGTGATTGCTCTAAATTCTGGTTAACATATCTGAAAATTCTCTCCAAGGTGCCTGTCTGGTTTCCAAATCCAGCCTCAGTTTGCCCCTTTTTCTACTCTGGTTTTGAGACCCCAGGGTTGCCTCCCTCCCCACACACCTGGAAGAGGGTCCTCAGAAGCGATGCTTTCCTCTCCCAGGCAGCCCATGGGGGCCAGGGTGCAGCTGGCCTTGCTTGCACTGCCCCGACAGTCCTGGCTCCTCTTTCTCCCTCCCTGATGTTCCTGGCGATGGAGCCGTGTTGGAAACACGCTTCTGGGCACCATGCTCTGGGCAGTGCCTCCTAGGATGCAAACCACAGGTAAATCATGTGCTCTACAAAATGAAGCCTTTGGATCCAAGAGCAGAGGGATGTCACCTCTGTTTTCTTGCCAGCCCCATCACAGCCTGTGCAATACATTTACTTCATGACATCTAAAAAGGGCAAGGATTTGCCATCGCAGCTGCTTCATCTGCATGCATTTTGTGTGTGCTCCATGCATATACAGTGTGTCTGTGGCCAGTCTGGGGCTTCCAGGAAGCCTTACAGGGCTCCCATGCTGGCAGCATCTCCCATGAGAGACAGTGGGGCTTCCTGGCATGGGGGATGCAGGTCACATCCCTGCTGCAGGAAGGCAGGAGCAGGCAGGGATGCCCCAGGCTGGTAAGGCTCTTGTCCTACAGCTCAGTCCTGTCTCCTGGCACTGCTGGGGATAGCCTGGAGCACCACGTTTTCTCATTGCATCGTCATTGTTTTCGGGTTTTTGTTTCTCTCTGCTTGTTTTTGCTTCTTCAGACTATATTTGACCTTCTCTATCTCTTTCTCCATGTATTAGTCCTATTTTTCTCCTTTTCCTGCAATGCCCTTATTTTTCCAGCTGTTTGCTTCTTTCTGCACTTTTACAGCTTCTTTTCTGCCCAGATCAGATAACTTAATTTCTTAAGGGAAACGCCCTAGTTTGAAACCTGTGCTTTTGGTTTGGCAGGACGAAGTTTCCTCTCCTCATGGCAATTTCTCTCTTTCCCCCAAATCCAGTTTTAAAAGCTATTGGAAACATAAGCCAGACAGGACTAAAAAGAAACCCGTTTTTAATAAAATGTCATTCAGGATTTGAATGACAGAGTGAGGCCGTGCATTTAATATGCTATAAAAAGCCTTAAACACCAGTATATTATGTGAAAAAGTAACTGCTATTCTTTGTGAAGGTGCCATTTATCAGCATCCGAGGAGGTTATTCAAGTGAATAGATTAACAAACACGAACTAAAGTGTAATGTTTATCAGCTGTCCTGTTTAACTCTAAATAACATAGCGGAAGATGGCTCTTAAAAATGAAATGGCCATCAATCAATGTGTGTTGCCATTTTACACGGGAGGTTATATATAGCCCTATGGAAACAATGCACATGTGAGGTGTGCCACCGGGGGTCATTCCACCAGGCAACGGAAAGAGGCTGAATCACACACCTTGGGCAGGCACAGACAAGCACTCTGTCATTTTAATAACGCTCTCATTGCAGAAAGTTTCACCAGTTATGGCCGTGATGCTTAATTGCTCTCATTTATCTCCCCAGTAAATGATGTCATTGACTTAGAGCTGTTGCACAAACGCAACTGGCAAGTCAGTAAGTAAACCTCCTATCCACACCTACTGATGGGAGTGGGGGAATGGATGGGAGTAAGAAATGCAGCAAAGGCCTTAATAAGGTAGATAGATGAGATTTAAGACAGGTATTTTACTTCTCTATTTGTCTGAGACCATCTAAATTTATTGAGTAGGAATAAACTAAAAATACATACAAAGAAACCCCAGATGCTCTGAGTGCAGAAGTAAGCCTATTTTGTAATTCTGGCTTAGGAGTTTGAGGGGTGACAGTTGTCCTTTGGTCCTGCTGCATCTTCACATAGGTGGGGAAAGCTGCAAGGCTGTCTGGTGGATCCCTCACTCTGTGCATAGAAAATAAATGTTTTGAGCTCCATATTTTCCTTTGTAGTAAGGTTTTATTCTTGCACGAGGTGGAAGAATGAAAGCAATAAAGTGAAAAAAGCAAACAAACAAATCCAAGCAAATAAAAAGCCCCCCAAACGGCTTTACTCAAGCTGAGAGAACAAATAGAAAAAAAAAAGCCCCAAATACATTCTTAGCAGTGACTCTGCTTCATCTCCATAGGGTACAAATCACTGCCATTTCCAAGTCTTTATCTCCCTTGCAGAGGGTACCACCTGCTGCATTTCCAGCCGCTCTGGATGCTGTTGCGATGGCCTGGCCAGGGGCCGTCAGAACTACTGTGCCCAGGCAGGATGATCTGTGAGCGTGCGGGAGATGTGTCCAAGGTGGCTGGGGTTTTGTTTGCTCTCTCGTTTGTTCCCCTGTATTTCTAGGGGAGGAAACTATCTCTAAAAGGAATCTGTTCTGACAGAGCTCAGCTTTTGGAGCCAGACTGGACTTCTCATCTCAGCTCTGCCCCTTAATGGGGGGAAACGTGAGAGGGCTGTTAATGTCCTTCTTCCTAGAAAACCTCCTTTCCTAGGCTCAAGGATTAAATGGCTGGAATTTGACAATTAAGAAAAGTTGCCTAATCTTCGTTAACCTTTGTGCCTACAAGGGCAGAAAGCAGCAGGACTTTACAAGTCTGAGTGCGCTAAAAGTGGTCATGCAAGATGATGGGAGTCTTGGGGCGTCCTGTGCCGCTTCATGCAGGAAATTAGGTGATTATTGGAAATCAGCTTCCTGGGAATTGCTAGGTTCCTCAACACAGGATAAAAAAGATGAAAGCTCCTTTAAGGAAAGCATAAAGGGAGTGAGGGAGGCAGAGCGTGAGCAGAGAAAAGCCAGGGGGGCTTCTGCAGGGCCAGAAGGAGGTAATCACCTATGTGAGCAAATGAGAGGTAGAGCAGGGGAGGATTGATGACCCTGCAGCAAAACCAGGCTCCTCAGGCTGCTCCTTTCCCAGAACACTTTGTTTCTCTTTCTATTATTCCATTGCTTTCCAAGCGAGGGAAAATGATTTTTAAAAATGCTCCCTGTTTATGGCATGGCTTTAGATTTTATTTTTTTTTTAAAGGTCTTGCACCTCTCTCCGGAGCACTCAAACTGCCAGTGGGCAGATAGCGTGCCACTGCAGCACCGAGAGACTTCCTCAGCAGAGTTCACAACTGCGGCTAACAGTTTGGGTGGTTCTACTAAAAATACATTACACCTGGAGATACTTGATGACTCTTTTTCCAGAGCTGATGAAAATTACTGTTACTTTTTTGAAGGGAATTTTCAGGAAGTGTTAAAAATATCTATAATAAGAGGAGTTAGCTCTAAATGTAATATTCACCACAGCTTTGAACCGTTGGTAAATCCAGTTTGCTTCCTACAATATCCCCACATTTCTTTATGGAAATAACTTCACACAGTTGGAATCTGTGAGAAAGAAGGTGGTATGGGTCACGAAATGATACCAGATTTTAATTTCTACTGTATGAAATGCATAACGTGCAAGATTTCAAAGAGCAGCTAACGAGTTAGATTGTATTCTTAATATAGACTCTCAGACCCTTTTATGATTAGACATTGACTTTTCCTACATGAAAGCACAAAAGGTTGATGCTGTGTGGGAATTTCAAGGCACACAGATTACAGGGTGTAAAAATAAGGAGGAAAAGGAATTTTTTTCCATTTTAGAGTCCCTTTAAAATGTTGGGGAAAAGTTTTAGGACATTTCAAAACCAGTGTTTACAAAATGTTAGTAGCATGATAAACTATTTAAAAAAATATGGAATAAAACCTTTGTTTTTAAAATGGCTCTCACTGGTGTTAAAGAAAATTGTAAATCAAGATGAACTAATTATTATAAACTCACGAGTTCGAATTTGTGTTTCAAAATCCTGAAGAAAAAGACTTCAGTTTGTTCCATTGTATCTTTAAAGCCTTTTCATTTTCCTAAGTGAACAATTTGGTAAAAATAATGTAAGTTTACAAAATGCTTCAGTTTTGCTGACACAAATTTGTAAACATTTCACCCAGGCACCTGGTCTGTGAAGGGCTAGGAATTTACTAAGACTGCAGAAGATTGCAGTAAAAGTAGGGAATAGAGACAGGAAAGTCAAGAAACTACTGCACAAGTCAGAGAGTAGTGGAAAATGGAGACACCAAGAAGAAAGTCAATGACATGAAAGGACACTCAACAACTGAGACGAAGGAGCTATTGAGAATATGAACTGTAGGTGGAAAGCCAGTGAATTTCATTGGCATTGAGAGAGGAGCATTAAAAGGCTTTAGGAAAAAGACATTAAGATGCAAAGGAAGCAGAAGAAAACACCATGGTGGAGCACTGGTGACAGATCAGAAAGTAGACCTGCAAGACCGTGGGACTGCCAAAGAAGAGAAATATGATATAGAGGTAGTGGGGAGGGTATGGAATGACAGCTGGAAATGTCTGCGCAAGCCAACTGCCCATACGTGTTCCACAATAACACATATTCATTTATTCACTCTGGGTGAAATCCTGGCTCAGTCACAGACTGTGGGAGTTTTGCCATTGACTTCACCAGGGCCAGGATTTGCTGGTTTTGGTTTAGTTCCACAAACAGTGTCTGTCTCATTTTAAGTGCAGAAAGATGTTTAAAAATTAAGAAGAAAATGAAGTTTGCAAATCAACAATGCCATTACTTGAGAGGTTGGACCAGGGCTACAGAAACCCCTTGGTGAGAAACCAGTTGGGTGGGCAGCTTCTGCATTAATGAATTAGAATAGACTAGACTAGACTAGACTAGACTAGACTAGAATAGAATAGAATAGAAAGACTGTTTCAGTTGGAAGGGACCTACAATGATCATCCAGTCCAACTGCCTGACTGATTCAGGGCTGATCAAGTTAAAGTGTGTTGTTAAGGGCATTGTCCATATGCCTCTTGAACACTGACAGGCTTGGGGCCTCGGTCACCTCTCTAGGGAGCCTGTTCCAGTGTTTGACCACCCTCTGGATAAAGAAATGCTTCCTAATGTCCAGTCTGAACTTCCCCTGGTGCAGCTTTGAACCATTCCCACATGTCCTGTCACTGGATAACAGGGAGAAGTGATCCGCACCTCCCATTCTGCTTCCCCACCTCAGGAAGCTGTAGAGAGCAATGAGGTCACCCCTCAGCCTCCTTTTCTCCAAACAAGCCCAAAGTCCTTAGCTGCTCCTCCTAGGACATTCCTTCCAGCCCTTTCACCAGCTTTCTTGCCCTCCTCTTGATGCATTCAAGGACCTTCATATCCTTCTTAAATTGTGGGGCCCAGAACTGCACACAGTATTCAAGGTTTCTCGTGCTTGTGCCTAGAAACATTAATAAATACACCAGCCACCGACCATTTTTATTGTGCTTATGTATGGCCAGACAATAGGCATAAGGTATATTCTTTCCCCCTTCTGTTTTTGTGTTCTGCAAGAAAATTTCCACTAATGTGAAATATCAATAGAAGTTGCAAAGAAATATTTTGGGGGGGTTCTACTCAATGTGTAGATAATACATGGTAACAAAGAAGTGCATTTTTAATACCCTATGAATTATGGATGGTTTTATTATAAATAAAATATCAAGGTATATTTTAAACTAAAGGAGTCAGTTGTGATCTTTTGGAAAGCAATAGGGTTTCTTAGCTGGGTTTCAGTGAAGTTGTTCTTGATGCCTAAATAAATATCACATGGCAATATTAGCGTAAACAAGGAGGATATTATTTGATTCAAAATATAGATATATTATATACCAAATGATATCATGCAAATAGAGCTGCTTTGGGTGTTATCAGGGTAATGATGTTGTAAAACATTATTCCTGACTGGTAACCTTATCTTTCACACACTTTGCAAGATATCTAAAATGCCATATTAAGAGAGTTTTAAAAATAAATAATTTCTTCCACTTCCTGAAGTGAAGTGCTTTTCATCAGAGCATAAATTCAGTACAAAAATAAAAAGAAACCTTTGCAATTTTTCTGCAAAATTAAACACTGCTATCTGAACCACTGACAGAAATATATTTACATATTTCAGGCTAAAGATCTTTTGTAAATGTTTAGCTACCACATTCAAACCTTTCAACACTTCTCCCAAAATCATATTATTCTTACGAAGATACAACAAGAAGTCAAAGAATAAAATGTAAAAAGCTCCCCTTCAATAATATGAAGGTTGTGAAATGAGCTGACAGCATCCAGGAAGCTCGAAGTTATGGCTGACAGTCTGTCCTTAACTCATGCTGTGTGAAAAAAGCAAATGGCATGAGCGCATGTTAGCTGAGCTCGAAATTTGAACCCCTCGGCCCATCCCTCCTTCTCTATTTGACTTACGGGAGCTGTTGTTTTGAGGTCTGAATTTCAAACTTGGCTTCGGTGCTGCTGTTAGAAGGCATGCATGGCACTTTTACACACAAAATAAATCTTTGCTCCAAAAGCTGTTTTGTCCAGGCACGTGCTGGTGCAGCAGCCGGGACGCAAGATGTTGGTTACAAACATGGATGCCTTTCCACTGGCTTCGAAGGCTTCGGCAAACCCCCAACAGCTTGCTGTACACCTAGTCAGAAAACATGTGCTTTACCTGCTTTCTGCCTTTTACCCCTGCTATAGTTCATTGGCCTTTTATGCATTTCTAACTTGTAACACTCAATAAGGATAATAACAAGCTAAAAGTACAGCATATATGTTTAAAACCTCCGGGGAACTCAGAGATGACCTAGAGGTGCAATCTATTCCTCTCTAGGAATCGGTTCCCCACCTGGGGCTGAGAACACTTCCTACACCAGCTCCCTTCCCCCAGCCGGCCCTGGTGGGGCTTGGGGAAAATAGCTGCATTTCAACACGTTATGCAGACAGCTTAAAGGAAGCAGGACAGACTTCCACTCATGACTTGGGAATTTTAAGAGTAGAAATAAGCTGAGATTGTTTAGCCTGGAGAAGAGGAGGCTGAGGGGAGACCTTATCGCCCTCTCCAACTCTCTGACAGGAGGGTGTAGTGAGGTGGGTGTTGGTCTCTTCTCCCAGGTGACGGGCAATAGGACGAGGGGAGATGGCCTCAAGTTGCGTCAGGGCAGGTTTAGTTTGGACATTAAGAAAGATTTTTTCACCAAAAGGGTTGTTAAACATTGGAACAGGCTGCCCAGGGAAGTGGTCGAATCCCCATCCCTGGAGGTACTTAAAGGACAGGTGAATGAGGTGCTTAGGGACATGGTTTAGTGGTGGGATGGCAGGGTTAGGTTAACAGTTGGACTTGGTGATCTTAAAGGTCTATTCCAACCTAAAGGATGCTATGATTCTATGATAAACTCCCTGAAAACTGAGTAAAGCAGCTTTTGCTAGTCCGCAGCCCAAGAAATCTCTCTTGCACTTGTTAATATGCCAAGAACACTGTTTCAGCTAAAAAGAAACACTTTCTCAAACTGTTCAAATCCTGCTGCACCTTTTAAAAATAAAGTTTAGGCTGGGCAAGATGGACAAAAATCTGTGTCTATCTTATAACATTTTTTTTTTCCAAACTAGTAATCAAATATGCAATACTTGTAATCTATAAATCCGAAGGAATCCCCGCCAACCGTACTCTGGGCTGCATCAAAAGAAGCGTGGCCAGCAGGTCGAGGGAGGGGATTCTGCCCCTCTACTCTGCTCTGGGGAGGGATTCTATGATTCTATGATTCTATGATTCTATGATTCTATGATTCTATGATTCTATGATTCTATGATTCTATGATTCTATGATTCTATGATTCTATGATTCTATGATTCTATGATTCTATGATTCTATGATTCTATGATTCTATGATTCTATGATTCTATGATTCTATGATTCTATGATTCTATGATTCTATGATTCTATGATTCTATGATTCTATGATTCTATGATTCTATGATTCTATGATTCTATGATTCTATGATTCTATGATTCTATGATTCTATGATTCTATGATTCTATGATTCTATGATTCTATGATTCTATGATTCTATGATTCTATGATTCTATGATTCTATGATTCTATGATTCTATGATTCTATGATTCTATGATTCTATGATTCTATGATTCTATGATTCTATGATTCTATGATTCTATGATTCTATGATTCTATGATTCTATGATTCTATGATTCTATGATTCTATGATTCTATGATTCTATGATTCTATGATTCTATGATTCTATGATTCTATGATTCTATGATTCTATGATTCTATGATTCTATGATTCTATGATTCTATTTCAGTATAAGCAAGGTGTCTGTGGAATTTTAATGATTAATGTCTTTGAACTCTCCTTTTCTTTAGCATTGTTTCCCACGTTACTGTGTACTGAGTGGTGTCCGTAAGAGTGAGCCTTGACAACGTTCAGGGGTTCTTGTGGGGTAACACTTCTGTGACCCCTCTTTGCAAAACCTTCCTGCCCATTCCTGACAATGTCTCCTTAATAAACCTAAGCTCAAACAACTAGTGGAAGATGCTGGTAGCAGAATAATAATAATAATAATATTTTGTAAAAAAAAAAAACCCAACCAACCAACCAACCAACCCCCACACTAGAGGAGGTATTTAAAAAAATTAGAACATCGGAGATAAAAAGGTGTAGAGAACATGACAGTCTGTCAGTAGAAGTCTGAGCTGATAAAGCCAGCAGTTTGTTGAAATGTAACGGCCTTCTACTAAAATGCTAGGAGAGTAACAAGGCACCCATGCAAAAAAAAAAAAAAAAAAAAAAAGGCTGAATGAACATTTTAATTAACTCATGTGCAATTTTAATTAAAAACATAATGTGTCAGGAAAATGAATAATGCCTTGGGGCAATAAAATAGCTAGATTTTCTGTTCAGTCTTCTGCTTCATATCTTTTATGGAAGTAGGATATTATTGTTAAAGGGAAAAAAACACCCTCTCCAGCCTCCCACCCCCTCTCCACACACATCCAGCCAAAACCATGTAATGCAACAAAACCCAAAGGTGTGGACAAAAGGAACAGGATCGTACAAAATATTCTGTATTGCCGTCATGTTGGTTGTGCCACAACTTTTCTGGTTTTTAACACAAAAAATTTGACCTTCAACTTCCAAGTCACTGTTTTGCTCAGAAAACATGGATGACCCCATTTTTTGGAGTGAAAACTGAAAATGTCTGAGTATTATCAAGCCTTGATGAAGACCACCCTTTACAGATGAAACCATTTTAATCCATTGGGATTCTGTAACCAGAGGTATCAGAAATCACGGCTTTTTAAATGAGAAAAATAAAGCTTTCAAATATTAGAAAGGAAAAGGAATAAAATAAACCAAGGGGAATAAAAGTTGAGAAAAGTTAACTTTTCCCCAAATGGAAAATGTGGAATGTCCAAACCTATTTATTTTCTTTCTTTGCCCAGATACCACTCAGCCCTCACTGAAAGATTTGAAATTCTAGCAGCTATAGCATAGCCTGGGGCAAAGGCAGGGTCACAGGCACCACCATGTAACACATTTTAAAGGCTGTCAGAGATGTTTCTTCAGTCTCTGTGTCCTCAGCAGTCCCAGAGTCGCTGGCTTGCTGCAGGGACCTGCTACCTGGTCATACCTTTTCTGTGGCTCACATCATTTTGACCGTAAATCACATCTAAGCTGTGAGAAGGCTGTTTTCCTTAATGTGCTCTGAAAGCATATGAAGCTTTGTGTGCAAACAGTCCTGGGCCACATCCAGTCCGCAGCACATTTTGCAGAGCTCTGGTCCCATGGACTTCCATGGGAAGTCCTGGCACCCGGGATCTCCTCTAAACCCCTCCACATGTATTTAAGACCCTAAATTTAAGCTTCTAACTTTGAAAATCTGGTGCCAGTTATACGCAAAGTTTTCTGCGCTGTTTTTCCTTTTGCTCTTCTGAAAGCAAGCAGGAAAAGAAGCTGCAATGCTGTGATGAGCTGATGCCCATGGGTGTCCAGGAGAGAAGTGCTGCCTGCAGATAGCACAGCACAGGCAGCACCAGAGACGACTCGCAGTCTGAAAGCTGTCTGCTCTGCGACTTTGGGCAAATGACTGATTTGGAAGTGTAGGAAGAAATAGTGAGCTCAGGCAGACACTGAGAGCAAATGTTGTTCCTCAGCATGAGGTACCACCGCTAGAAATGAAGCAAAAGTCCCCTCGTAACGAGCAGCCCATTCCCCAGCCTCTGCATCAGTATTTGCCTCCACTTTAGCAAGCAAAAAGGAAGCCCTAATCCAAACCCCACAACTTTTATTCACATGAGTGACAAACCCTTTCATACCATGGCACTGCCAAAAGCAACTATTACATTGACTTTAATAACCAGTGTCTGAGACAAAGTGAACGATTGCTGTTCAGGCTCTATGAGGAGCAACACTGACAGCCAGCCTGGATAGAATCATAGAATCATAGAATGTTTTGGGTTGGAAGGGACCCCTAGAGGCCATCTAGTCCAGCCCCCCTGCAGTAAGCAGGGACACCGCTAACTAGATCAGGTTGCTCAGAGCCCCATCCAACCTGGCCTTGAATGCTTCCAGGGATGGGGC
>NW_009258892.1:689677-721671 GCF_000687185.1 Egretta garzetta
TTCTCTTCTCCAGGCTGAACAAGCCCAAGTCTCTCAGCCTGTCCTCATAAGAGAGGTGCTCCAGCCCTCGGATCATTTTTGTAGCCCTCCTCTGGACCCGCTCCAACAGGTCCATGTCCTTCTTCTGAGAACCATAACACCAATGTGCTGCTTTTGTTGGATCCTGCCAAAAGAGATAATGGTGAGCAGTTGTAGCACTTTCCTTTCTGAACATTTTTTTTTGTGTGTGTGATTGGGATTGGGTAGGCAATTGGAATTTTGGATTCCAGGATGGGATTTTTGGATTTGGTAGGCAAATCCTGTAAGAGGGCAGGATTTATATAGAAAAGGAGTGGAGTCTAAGGCGATTCTGAATTTCTTAAGCACTGCTTTACTGTGTTGCTCCACCAGTTACTTGAACATATTTGTTGATATGTTTGCTACAAGAAATGCATTGAAGCCGTCTATATTTTAGGCCTGTGACGGGCACTGGGTTTTTACTGTCACAACTGTTACTGCATCAATACTGAGTACTTCATGCCCTACCCACTGCTAAGACATTTGAACCCTACCTCAGACCAAACTCTGCAGCTACAATTAAACCCTGTTTCTGTCTGTCAATTTGATTGCCAAGATGAAGTACGGGAGTCACAAAAGGGTCTTTACCATGCTCCTGCCTATTTAACAGAGGGCTTCCTGCTTAAAGGGAAAACATCTGTGATTTAGCAACAGTGAGTGACATGTTTGGGGGTGATGCCCCTGGGTGCCCTTAGCACAGACACCTGGAGGGGCAATGCCTGGTCTCCTGCCTTCCTCATGTCCTGCCAAAGCTGTGGCCCTCTTGTGCCACCTACTCCTTTGGTCTCACTGTCAGAGAACACGGCCACAACCAAGACCAAAATGATCATATGTTCTCCAGGGAATGATGGACATTTCAAAACGAGTATTGAAGATTCAAAAATAAATCAGCTTTTCAACTGGTTTGTCTCACAGAAATAGAAGTAGTAAGGTCTTTTGTACAGCCCTGGCTTTAATGGTGAGCTCAAGAACCGCAAATGTCTCATCCGGTCAGTTTTCTGGTTTTGCCCGACACCAAATTCATGGATGTTCAGACACAGTACCTTCTCCTGCCCAAGCAGGTCCCACAGTTCACACTCTGTCTGAGTAATGGATTTGCTTTGGACTCGGGGAGAAATTTCTGCTTGCTGCAGACTCTCTGAAACCCTCGTTAAGTGATTTTTTTTCTCACTGCCTACCTGTAAGGTCGTTAGCATAGCACTCCCCCAGCTCAGGAGACTGCTGCAAGGATGGATAGGCTGCAGGGACCTAATGCTCCCAGAATGGTGGAGTCACATGGACACACAGAAGAGATACAAGTGCCATGGGGCTGCATCTGCCCAAGTCCCCAGATAATGTACTTCCCTTGTAAAATCTTCCTGGTCCATTTATTTTTCTCTTCCTTGTTCATTTAATTTCCTTAAATTGTGCCATCCCTCCAGCTTTTCCCTGACAGGTTTGTTTTTTTTTTTTTCCCAAGGAACTCCCCACACTTGTTGGAAGGGTCATGAATCTGCATCGAAGCGACAACATGGGAATCCCTCTCAGCATTCAAGGACAAAGAGCTGAGGTATTTCTTGGAAAGTTTGTTCCCTCCCCAGGGCAGGCAGGCAGTGGGGGGGAGGCTCATTGCACAGCCTGGTGCCCACCCTGCAGAAACACCTCTGCCGCTGGAGCCTCAGCGGTGCCAGCTGCACCCTCAGGCATCAGCATCATCTCCACATCGCCACCATTCGCAGGCCAAACTCAAAGAGCCAGGCCAAGATATAGTTTTTAGTCATCCAGAAAATAGTGGGCGGCTTGCTACAGAAACATGAAGGGTTTAGAAATTTAACAAACAAATGGGAGGTAAGGACCAGCCTACAAACGCGAGCCCTGTGGTCACTGCATTTCCACTGTCTGTATATGTCTGAATTCACTTAAAATGCTGAAAATCCTGAGTGCAAAGTTGTAATGTCTGTTTCCCAGAGCCTGAGGGGAAAACCTAAATTAATTTTCACTGTACAGAAAATTTCCTTGCAAGAAATGCCTTTTTAATGCTTTCTCAGACCTGTTACTTGTCTTTTCCCCTTTTTGTTTCCCATCGAATTATAGGCTATAGCACATCTAATAAATAAAAAGTATAATTCCAGGTTGCATGCACTATTGCTGAACAAATATGTTTAACAATATGCCTGCCATTTATGTTTACTTCTCATAAATGAGCTTGCTTTTGTCGTGGCAGAAACACCCACAATAAGAGTTAATTTTATGCAAATTCTGGAGAATATTCCAGTTTAATTCTACCCCCCTCCCCCTGTCATTCACTTGATTCTAGGACTGTCATTCACTGAAGGAATAGTAACACACCATTTGATTTAGGAGAGCAATCATGGTTCATGTTTCAAATCCTGAATATTCACAACAAGCCGAGACAAATTATTACAGAATTATTCATCAAATTGCTTTGAATAACAAATAAATGCCGTGGAATTACGGTCTGAACGCAGGCGCTTCACAAAGGGGCAAATACGGTAAAGTGAATTAAATAAATTCTTTGGTGCTAATTAGGGTTTAGGCTGCTATACTCTTGGATCCTTTGAGCAACAAGTTACTTTGTAACTTACCCCATTGATTTCAGTGGGATGATCTGCACTGATTCACAATATAAAGATTTTGCTGGGGAAATGCCTGAGCAATAGAAAAGAAAAATAATTTGACAGCTTGACCCAATATCCTTGTTTCTGGCCGCAGGCTGGAAGGACTTGAAAAGTTGTACTTTCATGAGCCAGAAAGCAAATTTCTTGGCTTCCCTCCCTGAGACTCTTTGCAAACTTACAGCAAGCGTTAAGGAGCTGAAGTTTGTCCACCTAACACTGCAGGCCGCTCTCAGCTTGGCCAGCCTTAGAGGTCTCTGAAACCATGTCCGTAGGTCAGCTGGGATGCCCGATCTGCATCTGTGTGTATGAGGGACATGCTGCCTCTGATGACAGCAGGGTTGTGTCCCCCAGCTACAGGGATTTGTACAGCCTGAACTGAGCCGGCAGGGACTGAGCAGAGGCTCCAGAAGGCTAATTCCACATACTGGCTGACAGCTATTTTCTCTCAGTTCCCACTTATATCACTTCGGTTAAAACTATTAAAACCATTTATTTGCATCTTGCTTAGCAAGGATTTGCCTGCATTGAAACCAGAGCCAAAATTCAGTTGGTCGCATTTGTTTTGGTAGAAGTCCACATGGGGACACTGCTGCAATAAATGTGCCTGCTTTTGAGACAGATTGGGACTGAAGTGAAATAAAAGTAACTGCTAGCTGCAAAATCAGAATTTTTCACGGGCTTCTTCAAGAGGTACACGTATAGTTTATAGTCAAATTAAATAACTTGTTCCCAGGTTCCATACAGACAAGCTCTACATTGTCTTATAGCCTAAATATGAGATCTCGCTTCTAAAAGCATTCCATGAGCAGTGATTCCCCAGCCCTTTAGAGTACCAAACAACAGACTTACCTGCCTAAATATCTGCTGAATCACCTATGCTTCTGAGGCCTGACTGGCAGTTAAACGGTGGTTAGCAGAGACTTTCCTCCTGGGTGAGAAATCTCTCCCTCTCTGTACCTGCCAGCCACTTAGCTACAGGTCGGGGGTGGGAATGCCGGTGAAACACAACTCTCTCCTCTGCTTTGGGGGCCCTGAACTTATTTTTGAACCACTGTTGTAAACCAAACCTGCTCATTATAAGCTTTTCTCACCTGATTTCTCCCAAAATACTTACATCATGGCTATGAAATGGCTTTTAGTCATGATACAAATATGACGGCACTTGGCCTTCCAGGTTATGTTTATCTTTTGCAAAACATTTATGAACATGGCCACTATGAATGGACCTAAACATAAGTGGAACATAACCTTTATGAGGAAGTTCCATGCCTGTAAGAGAATGCAGATCATCTTGACTCTTCTACAGATCCCTACAAATGTTTCTTATGACGGTTTAAACTTGTGCAGCCTAAAATTTTACCTACAAATGGAGGGGACTGGATCATTTACAGACAAGTATTTGCATAAATATCTATTTTTTTTATATAGCACTATCAGCACTGGAGATCCCTAAATATTTATGTGTTTGCAAGTACATAAACAGTATCTACCATTATTTTGACTATCGTATGTAAGTCAACCTTCTTGCCTCAAGGTATCACCTAATCCTTATAGGATTTATCCCTTCTGCTCTGCACCCAACATGTCCAGACATGTCCAGGTAAGTTGGACGGGTTGACAATACAGTGTCTCAAAGCTCCTCGAGAGAGGATGTCACACTTACAATTAATCTGAAGCATAATGAAAAATAGTGGTCTTGCAGGTTCCAGCAGCAAGCTCTGCCCATCCCTCTTGAATTTCCTGGTACAGCACATACACATTGTCAAGGAAAAAAAAAAAAGAAAGAACTTTAAAAAAATTCAGAGAAATGTGGTTTGCATCCACCGTTAATGTTTTCTGTTGCAGATGCAAAGATAATTAATGTAATCTAACACATCTTGAGGTAAACTAATGTGCATACAGATATAAACAACAATTCCAATCTTTTAAAGAGTGCAAATCTGGTGCTTATTAGAACAGTTCATAATCACTCCCATTTCAAGTTCTGCATGAGAATATGCTGTAATGAGGAATTTAAAATCTTCTAATTAGACATGATTTTATAAAACAGACAGATAATTAAAATGGTGAGGGCTACACAGAGAAAGATGAGAAAACACTGTAAAACAGACAGAAAGGAAGAAAAAGGGGATAAAGAATGAAAAAATAAATACAAAGCATCACTGATGTATCAAATTTATCCTACAAAATTTGAAGTGTACTACAGTTTTAGATTTCACAGTGCCAAAAGCTACTATCAAACATTTTTTATAAGGTTACGCTAGCATAGGTAGATTCATACTGACAATTTTATTTGATTAAAGGATGCTTACAAAGCCTTGGGGGTTATTTTCTTAACTTTTAGCGCTGCAGAAGGGGAAATTGTGGTCTACAGACCATCGCTGTTAAAACTGATCAAAACACACAGATAATAGTTCTCAGTTGTAGAGCCATTGCAGAGCTGTTTACCCTGATTTGTATTCAGTGAGAGATTGGAGCAAATAAAAAATGTTTTCTATATATTTTAAAGGAGGAAGGTGATCTTCTGCTAAAAGACAGGAAAGGTTAAGAAGTTTATTCTACAGTGAGCAATCCTTCTTCTTCCACCATGCGGTGTGGGTGCCAGGTGGGACACCGAAGGCCTGTTTATTCCCCAGCAATACACAGAAAACACCCTGCAGAGGAGTCTGTTTGAGGATGAAGGTGACAGAAGACGACTAACCCTTGTCAGCAGGATATATTGCACGCCAAGAAAAGGGTGGTCCTTATTTCCTTCTTTTAAATGTGTTTAGGAGGATGAGTTCATTTTGCCTTGGTAGTTTTAACAGAGACATTTTAAAAGGCTTGGGAATGAAACTTTAACTGGGAGACTCATTTTGGTTTGTGTTGTCACTGAACCAGCTGATTTTCCCCAATGGTTTAAGCAATTTCCAGATTGTAACAGGGGGTGCCACACACTAGCTCGATACTGAGCAAGTGCCTATCCAAAGAGTCGCTGCATTTCCAAATGCTCCATACCAGTGGGAGAAATTCAGGGAAGTACATATGTTGCTACTAGTTCCCACAATATTTTGGGTGTGACTGACTAGACTCATATGTTCTCCTATTTCACCAGCAGATATGTATTGGACTCGGAAACAATTCCACACTATCAATATGAAAGTGATGTGCGAAGCCAAGAACGTTATTACTTAAGATCTTGCCAACTACCCTTGATCAATAGATGAAGGTCAACTCACTCAAACACATATATCTATTTCTGATCAACCAGTTCTAGCTGCATAGCTGGGAAATTGTTTATCAGTTAGGAGCTAATCTGCATATATTAAAAGAGCAACGTTCCTCTTTACTGATAAATAAATATCCATCAATGTTGCAAGTGAAAATGTTTATCTGGTGAGGAATTATTCAGTCTTGACTAAATTTATGAATGGTAGCAAAGAGAAGGCAGTTCAAAACTCGTCCAAAAGTGAACTTGTTGAGTTAATGGGTCTTAGTGTGATGTTTGGATGCACTTGTTCAGCAAGAAGTGACCAGTATGCCGTAGCAGATAAAGTCTGCCTTTTTTCTTCCTCTTGCACATAAAGCTAAAAAATTTGCTTTCAAAGAGAAGTATGAAATTTGACTAAAAAGAAAACAATAGCTAAACCAAAACATTTTAAGAGAAACTAAAATGATATGGGGGAAAGGCTTCTTTCATTTTTGATACTGTAGCAGATAAAAAGTAGAGACATTTGACGTTACAATAATTTTACTTTTGACAAGGATATGCAATTTCATGAAGCAAAATCTCTAGCAACTTCATTCCCCATTTGCAAGCTAGTACGGACTCGCCATTGTCTTTTCTCTCTTCTCTTTTCACCTATGCACTGAAATGAAGTTTCTGGCTCCTGGCACTTTCATCTTAAGCTTCAACAGGAATAAAATTCCTATGTGGATCTTGTACTGATACTGGTTAAAGTGGAAGCAGTGGCAAAAGCCATAGTTTTCTACAGGTGCAGTATCATCCCAGGGGTTATTTCACTTTCAGTGGTCAGATCTCGTGGATTGTCTAGTTGTGTGACTGCACCAAGCCCCATCACAGACGGCAGAAGGACCATCAGTTTCTGCTCCAGCATCAGTGTATCGGGGGTTCTCGCTCAGGTTAGCTGCCTTCTTCAGTTTTCAAAGAAAAAATAATTGGTTTAAGTTAGTCAGCTCTCCTTCTCTGCTTGGCTCTGCAGATACTGCAGCAGAGAAGATGGCTGTGTTCACACCATTCTCTTAAGCCTTTGTCCTGTTGCTGTTGGGTTTGTGTCTTCACACTTCATTTGAAGGCAATCACTCATGAATGCTGGTGAACAGTAAGACTTGCTCACTCCTGGGTATCAGGAATGGGATTAGTTTGAACTAAAGAGACTCCATACAGATGAGAAAGCATGACTTTTAGCAAATAACCGATGCCCAATTTTTTCTGACAGCTTGGTAATGGGGGAGCTTTGGCTTTGAAGACATGGTGCTGGAAAAAGCATTATATACATTTATGATATGTGTTTTTAATAAAAACTGAGATCAGGAAGTTGTTCCTTTACATAACCTTCATGACCTTCAGGTTTGTCACAAGTGTTAGTATTTATGGACATTGAAATTTTCTGAGGCACTGAGGCAAGGTGATGCTTGCTCTGTCCCAGCAGACTTTGATATGAAGTAACTTGAGGTGTGGGGGAGTGGTCTAACAATGTCATACTTCTTTCTGTCATAACAGGTGGATTCTCCTGTTTGATTTCTTCATTGAAAAAGTATTCCTGCCTCAAAGTGAAGAACAGACTTACATATTGTGTATATCTACTTCCTCTCCTTCTTGCTGGGGTGTATCTGCTGCCTTTCTAGCAATCCAGGCCGCTGTTGCAGCAGCTTGCTATCCCAACATGCCTTGGTCTGAAAGCAAGTGCCTGAGACCACCCTGAGAGCCATAGTTACCCGCTTGCCAACTTTAAAACCAAACATTAGTGATTTTAATTCCTAAATCCCTAAAACCGAGAAATACCTCACTTGAACAGAGGCCATCTAGCTTAACTTCTATGTACAGGTGTGCAGGGCTGATGAATGACAAAATTGTCTCTGTATAGAGAGACGCAAAATATTTCTATATCCAGTTGCTCAAAATTGATAATAGAAGCTTCTCAGGGATTTTTGGCTCCTAGACCAAGGAAGAAAACTACGTAAGATACTAAATGGGAGGTAGAGAAGGTAATCAGGGACATGCGATAAACTGCAGTTCCTGTAATTTTCTGGTTTATTAGATTATATAGAGTGTTTATGTGGTAGGGAGAGCAGAAAAGAAAGTATCAACCCTCAGTAAAGCGTTGTTCTGCATTTGAGAATTTCATTAAGGCCAGTGAGACCTAAATAAACTCCAAGATGCCATTGGCTCATTCGTGGCTTGCACTGGAACGTTAAAGTAGCATGAACTTTTGATGGTTTTATTTCATTAAGCAGGAAGATGAGAGAATTCTTGTTTCTTCTTGTCCAAAATCCCAAGATTCACAAATTAATCTTTGTTCAAGGTGTACAATAATTTCAAAAGGATTTTTCTCCTTAGTGAATGTCTGATCTGTTTCTGTCAAAATACATTTTTAAGCTGTCTTTTCCTGCCTTTTCCCAGTAGATAGTTTAAATTGGAGTACGCTTTAAAAGATTTTCACAGTGCAGGTGGGCTATTGGGAGCTTTAGAAGGTAAGACCTGATTGTTGAATAGCCATGGAGAATGTGTCAGCTCCGCATGGAGAAGAGGAGGGAAATAAATAGCAAAAGTCCTTTGATGGAAAAAACTCTTAAGTAGAGAGACTGGAAAAGATTATCTAAGAAAGGAAAATGTTTAGTCTTGGATACTGAAAGTGATAATTTCACACTGTAACCACAAAGGGCTCTGGTTTTTAGCAGAACTGCAAAGCTGGCTTTCACCACTGCTGTAGTCCCCAGTTACAGAGGTGTGAAATGTTTACTTACGAAGTGCAATTCTTCACAAACGACAATGCAAAAACATTCATACCTATGAGAAAACCCCTTTTCCACACATACATGAATATATCTAAACCTCCGGGATTATATCCACCAAGTTTGATGCAGGAGAAAATATTTCCTGGACTGACCTCTTCCCCTCTGTCTCACAGGGGACTTTGCCCCCATGGGTGGGATCTGACGTTGTTCCCTGTTGCTTCTGCTCCCATCGGGGACTTGCACTGAAACCCCGTGACAGGAGCTGCAGAGCCTGTGTACCATTGCACCACGGTGTGGCTCTTCTCTTTCCCCAGTGCCAACTACCTTGGGCCCATGCTGACTTTCTCCACCCCTACTTCCCAGATGTTTTAACTGCAGGCGAAGACATTATTAAAGGCAAAGACCGGGTCAAGTTTCAGTAAGACCACTGTCCTACTTACCTGTTTGCTTGAGACCTTTGGGAGCAATGACAACCCAACTGGCCTTGGATTATCCATTCATAGCAACATTTCACCTCATAATTGAGTTAAACAACTAGTTATTCCTATAGCTGGAAAGCATGAACAGGATGATAAGGGAAGACTGATTTATGATCGCTTGGTATCTGAAAGGTGTAGCATTCTATTTAACAAATAGTATTCCTCTAGATTGGAAAACACCATAAACACATTGGAAAATCTTCAGCCCAGACCCATAAACCACATGTATTTTTTTAACATTTTAATTTAGCTATCTGTTTTGGATTACATAAATAAAAAGAATGAATTCTGTATTTTCTTTCTAAAATAAATCAATTCTGCTACATTGGAATTACCGATTAGATTGAGCATTAGGGAATGTATAAAACTGCATCTTTAACAGACACAACAACATTTCTCAATGAGAATCAAGCAGTTTGCAGTGACCTTCATGTTGATCAGTGGGGGGTCAGTACTGGCATTAAATCATTTTGATTCACAGATGAGATCAACATATTCATATTTGTTTGCCAAATGTGTATTTTAATTTAAGCTTCCTCTGATTGATGCATGTAATTTATGCTGCTTAGAACTAAGGCGTCATATTTTTCTTTTTTCCTAACTAACCGGGGGAGACTTTCTTGGAAACAGATAAAGGAAAGAGTCCAGTAATTTGTAGCAATGTGACTACAGCCACACATGTTCTAGAATTAATGTTCTTCATTAGGGTGAGGAGTATCAGCTGTATATATACATCAGGATTTTAATTAACTTGGTCCCCACAACAGGACACATGATTCAAACTGTTTTTCCTTTATTCCTTATTAGATAAAAAAAAATACCAAACCAACATGATGTAAAGTTAAAACAGAAATACAAAAAAAAAAGCCAACCCCATGCACATGCAACAATAGGAAACAAAATCTAAGTCAAGGTCAAGAATATTTCTATAAGTCAGAATTAATCATCCAGAGTAACTTGGCACCAAGTGCTCAAAGAGCTGGGCTCCAAGGGAGAGGTTAGCAGCTCTACCTGCCCTGCATAGCCCAGGCTGACACATGGGTAGTGACTCATTCATGGGATACTTTAAATTCTTTTCATGTATTTTTGGGATGGACACAATTTCATTTACAAGAGGCTTGTAATTGGCTCCAAAAACTGCAACTGCTGAAAAAGAAGAAAGATTTGGACTCTGAGATAAGGGTATATTTGAGAAAAAATTATTAATCTTCTACAGAAAAAGGCTTCCAAGGCCTGTGAACCTTACCCATCAGCCACTTTCTCCACATCTCCAAAATTTCCACAGATATTTTATCATGTGAAAAATCACCACAGAGAAAAGAGAGCCCTTTTTAAAGTGACCTGGGCAAGAGCAGGGCTGTGCATTTCGTGCAGTCTCAGGTACAACACACATCGGACCCCCAACGGTTTTGTGCGTTCAGGTGGTCACACATGTAGCTGGGTTTTGGGTTAGGTAAAACTGGTACTGACTCAGTGTAACTTGGTGGCTGGGAGCATGGAAAGGGATTTATATGAGTAGATCCACCACTGCACTGAGCTGGGAGAGATGGGCTGTCCTTTAAGCTAGCGCTGAACACACTGCCAAGGGAAAAATGCATCTTACGCTGAGATTGTGTGGTCCACGTTTCACCTGACATCTGTGACCAAACTGATGACCAGACATGCAGCCATGTTGGCTGAGGTTTTTGTATTTCACTGAGCATGAATTATACATATGAAAAAAACCTTGATGGGTGAACCTCTATTGACTTAGCATTTCCATGAGTTTGAATACATAACTAAAGTCTGGAGGCTTTTATGAACTGTAGTTGAACAAATAAGCAGCAACTTATGCATATGTGGAACTTCAGTACACAGTTTTCAAGGTGGGTTAAACAGCTGTAGAAAAGCTATTCTTCTTCCAGAAATAAATGCAGCTGATTGGAGACCTTATGCAGAACTGCCATTGCTTTTCAAACCCACACTCTCCCAATTATCTACTGCTTCCCTATACAGTTCACCCTTTAGCTATGTAAATAAGGTTACGAAATTTGGGGGGGCAAATTTTGTTATGAAACTTTTGTACCTCTGCCTCCACTTTTAGAGAAGTAGGAATTCCAGATGAAAGAAAAAATTAAGCAGAAGTTTGTAAGGTGTTTGAGGTCTGCAGTTTGGCTATTCATGTGCATTGGCTGCACCATTGTGTTGCTACCATTTGGTAAAGAATGAAAAAACATTGAGTTAAACAGTTTCAGGAGCTTTCCTCCATCATATTTTATTTGTCCAGACTTGTACTTTTTGGGAGGGGTGGGGGGGCTCTGTAGGTGAAATAAGGCATATAGCCTATGCCTGAAATTGTGCTTTTATGGCAAGTATATGCATTACTTTTCTCCCATTTCTAATCATGTCTTAATTTCAACAAATGCTTAAATGGCTGAAGTGGAAAAGTTGAGAGTTTGGGTGAAGGTATAGCACTTACAAGAAAACACTTCTGAATATTCAGTTTGCATTTTCTTCTGATTTGACACTGAAAATCACAAGAACGGGGCAATTTGCTTTTGGAGCTGTAGGAATGTGCAGCTGAAGAAATCTGGGCTGTACAGACTTCTTGTCACTCTATATTCTTTTACTGCTTTCTTAGTCTTAGCATCCGACCAGCATCCAACAGCACATGAAGAAGCACGTCTGATCTGCTGTGTTTGTTCTCTCCTCCTTTCCCCAGAGAGTGAAGCTATAGGATATTTTTTTATTTTTAAAAGTAACAAGAATGGTGATCTATAATAGTAGTATTATACAACCTACCTCCATGCCTCCACAGGGTATCGTATTTTGTCCTAGGCATGTTTGCGTATGTGTGTGTATTCAGGAGAGAGAAGCATATAAACTCACCTACCATGCCAGACAGAGCTCCCCAGAGCACGCTGACTGCTGGTCAGAGGAAGCAAAGTCAGCGAGAAGAGCCTTGCTCTCTGAACGCCAGCACTTGCCTCTGGTGCTCGCTGGTCTTGGACCAGCTCCAGAGGAAGTTCTCCTTTCCCTGCAAAGATGATCTTTATCCTTTCTACAGAAATTGTTATTGTGCTAGAAGTCTCTTTGTGCCAGCCACTGCCATTGAATTTACCTAATCTATGTAATTTGTGTAATATTGTTGGTCAAGAGTCAAGGTAAAGTAAGCTGAACTGTTGCACCTTTAATGAACTGTACAAAAGCTCATGTTCGAACACCAATGTCTGCACTGGTGTGGCTGTGATCCTCACCTTTAACAAGGACTGTGTCGCAACAGTGAGATACAGTTTATTTAAAGAAATTCAGAAGACATGGACAGTCTGTATGCAGCTAAATCTTCTGGAGTTAGCTTTAGCATAATTTCTGCCTTCTGACACAACTTCAGGATGGAATCTGACTGCTGATTACATACTTCCTACCCCATCTATTTTAGACATCCAAGATATAGTTCAGAGCAACGACAATCTTAAATTCTTTACACAATCAATAGAAGAGGAATATTGCTGGGAAGAGGTAGATTTGATGCTAAAGTTAGGACTGATTCCCATAGCTCTGAAATAGTGAAAAATAGATATGCTGCAGCAAAACGTGAAGGATCCTATCATGCTGACAAAATATCCTAGAGAGCTTGGCACAGACTCTTAGACAGCATAATCCTGGTAAAATAACACTGGTCTTTGCTGTTTCCCAGTAAGTCTTCTTTATTTGTTTCCAGTGTCTTAAACTGTCCTGTTTAGAGTAGAAAAGATGCCTTTTATCAGTCTGGAGCCAATGGAGCCAGCTAATACTTTAAATGTTTGCATTTCTGACAAAATAAATTATATATTTAAAGGACAACAAATTCCACAAAGTTACGTTTCACTATGTCACAGCAATTTAGAAAACCACTTATAAACTGTTTTTCTTAAGAATTAGGCATTTTGTTATTACAGCACACATTTTCAGTTGGTAATAAGCAACTAAAAGCTATTTACTGTGGATTTAACACAAACATGTTTGAGACTCATCTGACAACAGGAGACTGTCTTCATTTTATTCTAAGGGAATTATGTTATTAATTGTTTTGAGGGTAAAAAGAAATCTAACTGGGTGGTTATGTCTGCTGTATAATAAATCAAGATGCTAGAGTAAACCTACTGTACATCTAGAGATGTATGCCTGGAAGCAGATCTGGCAGTCAAAATCCAGGTCGCACACCCCCTTTGTTTATGAAAATCAGAGGCCATCAAAAAATTGCCTATTGTCAAAATCATTTGTCAGCTGATTATTTCCGTACCGTTACTTCTTACACCATTCCAGCCACCAATACTACGGAAATATTGTCAAATATTTCTTAAAAAAAAAAAAAAAAAGCTGTCTCTGCAGGTTGATCGGATGAGCTCGCTCTCGTACATCGGAAAGCTGACTACTTTCCAACAACTTGATTTCACAAGTGGAAAAACAGCATCTGTTTTCCTGCAGCTCCACATATGGCTCTCGCTGTTGCTGCGCAGAGCCGAAGCAGGTAGCCCCCGCGAGCAGGGCCCTCCAGAGCCCTGCGGCCCCCCGGGACCGGCCAGCACCGCTCGGCTGCGAGGGACACCGGCTCCCCAGGCAGTTGGAAGCCCGTACTTCATCAGCATATGCAAAGCATCCCTCCAAACATCAACTTGTGGGGAAAAACGCTCAAACGTGTATTTAGGGCTCCTGCGCTTGTCTTTGTGGTGTGGTGATTTCAGTCTCTCTACTCCAAGGCATGATTGCTCAAGGACTTTAGAAAATGTCTAGCTGTCATCAATGGAGCATGAGGGGACCTCAAATAATTTGCAGGCAGAGCAGTGTGTGCATATGAAGAAAGGAAACAGAGCATCCATGCTAGAATTAAGATAAAAGGCATTTATTTTTTTCTCCACGGCACATGATTATTTTTGGCTCCATAATGTATGCTATCCAGCAGCTCTTGCTGGTCCATTTGGAGGAGTTTGAAGCTGAAGTCAGATAAAAATATCCAGGTTTTTTTAATTTCCTTTTTTTTTTAAATTTCCTTTTCATATGTTTTGGTAAGCATGTGTGCTTGTGAAGGTCAAGGGACTGGCAGCATCAGAAATTGAATTTCTGAATACATCCACAGTCCAGGTATATTTCAGACAGATGCTCTCATTCTCAGGCTGCCCTGCCAATGACCTTAACCCCGATTTGGAAGGACAACTCAATCTACTGCAAAGAGGAAAGGTGATTTAGTCTCCAGCCATGCTGACAGAGTCTTGGACCTCTCTGAACAGTTTGTCCATTTGTGCTGAAACATCAGATCATTTGGTAATGTGAACTATCTCCCACTAGCGATTAAACTGAGACTAATCACTAGTCTTTCCCTCTAAAATCTGGCTCTGAATAATCCCAGTGATAAAATACTCTGTATTTTCCCTCTCCATAACTAAATACATAAATATCTATTTAACCATCTATCTATACCATTGTTTCAGACTTCTTGAAGGCCAGACTTGGGAAAAGAAAAGACTATTTTCTGTGGCCATTGCTGGAGACTGCATTATAACAGGTTATAGCTTGACAAAAATCTGATTAGTTCAAAGCTGTCATTCCTTTCTTCAAAGCATTTTATCCACATCTTCAAGCCCACCAGCTGGGCCCCAAAATCCTAAAAGCAATCTGGATCAAATCTAACGACACTAAATAACTGTACAGACTCTGGTGAGGCGGCATCTCAGCTCACGGCATCAAAAGGCACCAGGATGGAAGAGAAATGCTGACATGCAGCGGCAGCAAGGCATCTTTAAAAGGGAATAGTGCAACCCTGAAAACAGCATGCAGTCCACCTTTGGGGCAGGAGGAAGTAAAAAAAAAAGCTTATGGCTGTGTCAGCCCAGGAGAGGGACAGCCAGCAGCTCCCCAGAAATGACCCCAGAGAGACAGGGCCAGCAGGCGGGTCTGGGGAAAGAGAATGGAAATCGGGTAAGAGATGAAGAAAGAGTGAACATGAAGTGAAAATGGAAAGAAAAGGGAAGACAGAAGAAAAAAGAGAGAGGAGAACAGAAGAAATAAAGCCAGTGAGAGGACAGATAAGGGGGAAAGATAGTGCCAAATGCAGTATTTAGAAAATCAGACATCACCTCTGTTCTCTTACATATCAGCTGAAGGAAGCTGAACATGACTTAGCTTGATGCAGGGAAGAGAAACATCCCACTGCTGAAATCTGTGACAGGGTACAGCATTATTCCACTCTCCTATGTCAGGAGCTGGTGCTTAATCAGCCAGGGCAGACATCAGGTGGAGAGGGAGGAGAAATGTCAGCTTGGCTGTGGGTCTGCAGGACGGTTAAACCCTCCATTTTCAGTAAAGTGGGGAGCCGAAATAAGCTAGGTCTTACCATGAGTCCATGGCAAGAAACCAGCCGGGCTGCTTTGCTTGGCCTCTCATGGCTTTGGTCTTGCTCTGAGTGAATTGTATGGTGAAGCAAATGCCCTCTGCATGCTCTGCATGCCTGGGGAAGATTAAAAAGTCCAGTGATGCCCAAGCCCAGAGGGAGAGATAAGTTTGGGTTTTGGGGGGTGTCCACCCTCTCATATCTAGGAGGTGGCAGAGTTTTTCTATCACTCTGTAGATATCTGGGTAGCTCATTTCGAAAAATACTGGGACCTAAACTGAAACCAAGAGGCCAGGAGGGAAGGAGTGTCCTGGTGTGCTCTGTGCCTGCCACGGACAGACACCGTGGCAAGCAAGCCTCAGGGGTCAGCTTTGCATGGCTGCTGAATATCTTCTAGTGTACTGAAAGACTGATATATGGAAAATAATGTTGGAGTCATTTAACAGTTATCTTCAGCACTTGGAGAGGCAATGTGTTGTAAGGTAAGTACAGAAATCCAGCGCTTTCCCGCGAATTTGATTAGGAGCACAAACGATCATGGTACAGATGCCCTTTCAGTGCCAAAGTTTCTGTTTGTTTGATAACGTCAGTTATGAACGTATTAGTAAAGATACGTTTTTATTTGCCTTGTGGTGGAGGTGCCAAAGGGAGACCATTCTTTCTGTCAGACTAGTTTATCCACAGCTAAAGCTCTTTGAAAAGAAAATAACCAAGTCCTGTCAAATATAACAACCACTTACAGGAAAAACGCTGAAACATAAATAATGTAAAAAACAAGCACTGTGGCATATTAAAAAAATCTGATCCCCCTTTTAACACCAAGGTCTGTGTTTTTATGTTGAATCAGGCTTCCACATAGCGCTCCATTTCCCTCAGTGAAATGCCACGCATGTATTTGAAATGAAAACCAAAATTCCTCCCTCACAGAGCAGTAAATTTTCCAAGTGTGTGTGGTTTGCTCTTTTCAGATGGATGAAAAAAGGAGGGAATCCACCTCAGAAATTATTAGAATACTGTCATAGTATCATTCATCTTGGCAAAAGTTGACTGAGCAGATGATGAAGATCCACTTAACTTGGACTCAATCAAAGGTTTTGCTATTTTCATTTCACAGGCCAGATGTAGCTCATCACCAGTTGGAGCTGATTTCAGAAGAGGTGTTAGAGTTTGCTGGTCCAAGACAGGATCTGATCCAGGCATCAAAGGGAGCCACAGGAGAAGCGTGTGCTCTCCCCTCTGCTTGCAATTGTCTGCGGTGCCGGCTGCTCACTTCTGACAATCCTGCACCACCATCCCGGAGCGAGGGCTCCCGCGCTCCCCTCCTCAACCCTTCCCTCCTCGTCCCAACCTTCCATCCTGCCGGCAGCTGGATAAACAGCACAGACTTCGTGCCTGAACGAAAGTGAGGAGGAATTGCTAATAAACGCAAGCCTGTGCGCTGGGAAAATTAGGAGCCAGCTTCCTTCTCTGTGTTCGTTTGACTCATCCGTGCCCATACACTGAGCAAGGAGGTAGCTATCTCCTCGCCACTCCTCCTTTGTGGCTCTTAAACTGTGCTGTGGGGAACACATTCCAAGTTACCTGTGCAGCATCGGTTGCCTGGTCTTTCTGACCTGTGCAAGAAGCTTTGTTAGTCTAAAATGACTGGAGTGGTTTATTGGTGATGCCCACAGCACTCAAGGTGCTAAAGGTTCAGCAATACACCAGCAAGATGCAAAAAAGTGTGTGAAAATTTTTCTTACCCTGTCTTATGCCCTTAAAAAAAAGAGTGTGCCTGAAACGTTACTGATGCCTATTCTCCCCTATTTCTGTCACTGATTCTAATCAGAGTTCAGTACATCTCTTGAAAATGAAAGCCCTTGCAAGCAGTGATAAACAGATGATGTCAATTATTGTGGCATTCATGCAGTACAGCTTTGTTTTGTTAGGCTACGACTCAGCCTCATACAGAGGATCCTCCTGAGACCCAGGCATGACATTATGAACTTCAGCGTCTAACTGGAATTTTTCTGGGCTTTACATTTCTTTCCTGACCCTTCACAGAGGGTGACTTTTCCCTCTCTTGTAGGTTTTCTGTGAGCGCATCACAGGATTCTCCGACACATTTATAAAATTTTGTCAGCATTACCAACTTAAAGCTTTCTTCTATTTCCAGTCTCTGACCGGATAAACGTAAAAGGGACTAACCAGCAGAGCAGGAAAACTTCATAAGGATGTTGCAATCAAACAAACTAGTGAAATAGTTGTTTGGGTTTTCCAGCACATTTCCAGCACAGATCTATGCTGGGATCAAAAACTGTAGCCCGGTTACAGACTCTACAAGGTCAAATCTTCTGCCTGGTCATGAAAACAGACTGCATGTTGGTTGCTTGCAATGTTCTGTTCCAACAAAGACTATTCAAATTCACCGTCTCTAGGTGTGTGGAAGGATGAAGCAGCTGAAATTCCTATTGTAACAATATATTATAGGATATTAGAATAGTAAATGTATTTATCGGTTAGAAAAGATGGGCTGTCAGTGTTGTGCTTCTCCTTTCACATTTCTTCATTTTCTTCCTTACCATCATGCCAATGACAGCAACCAATAAAACATTCAAAAAACCAAAAAAAACCCCACTATTGCCCCAGCAATCACCATTTGGAACATTTTCATAAATGTTCTTTTCCAGACATGCCCTACTCAATGAAATAGATGCCTGAAATCATGCATACTTCAACGTATTTCCTTTTCACATTCCTTCTGGACATGTATTTATATGCCAACTCGTCTTCATAAATTTCATACTGGCCTTATAATAGCACAAATTAATGATGCCACTAGAAAAGAACTCAGCTGCTTTCAAAGGAGCAATAATCATGTCAGAGGTGCAGTTGGCATGAAGATGATTGAGTTGCACCTCTTCTCTGAGATATTTTCAGGGATGAATCATCCTTTACATAACATATAGCAATGGACAAATTTTCCATGTTACTCTGATACCTCATGCCATCACATTTAATTGTGTAACAGTCAATCACTATCGCATAAATTTGCTTCCTCAATGATTTGTTGTAAGACAGTGGTAGATGTGTTTTCGGTAAGCTGATTCAAGATTTCAGGAGACACATATCTGACGCTACGATGAATTGCAGGAGCTGCAGGACAGCGATACACCTTTCTGGAGACAAACTCACCTTCTGCCTTTCTGATGTGAGCTAATTGGAACTCCTCTCTCGGACATTAACTCCTCCATTGTGAACAATTAAAGGGGAAAATTATAGACAATAAAGAGTCACTTTACTGTAAATAAAAGGACCTTATTACACACTTTGCCTAACAGACTTTTTCATATCCTCATACATCAAAGATTTGCTTTACTGCTTGTGACATTTTTCAGGTTATGCCTTGCATTTCTCTTTAAGAGAAGTTTAGATGAATTATTCATCTAATATTGCAAGCTAAATACATTCACCAAAACCCCCATGCTTTTCCTATACTGCAGTACAGATATAGCATTGCTGATGTGACACAGCCTATTACCAGACATTTGAGTCAGTCTTCTAGAGCATTCTTTGGATTACTTTAATATTTGAAGAGCCAGAGTTCGTTTTAACACAATGAATATCTTACTGAAGTTTTTAATTGTGGACTCTGTTGAAGAACGAAATTAAACGGAAGTCATTTAAAACCAGTATTTTTATATTAAATTCTTCTTATTCAAGTGGTTTCCAAACCTGGAAAGGCCAGGACTGTTGGCCTTCCTCAGAAAAATGTTTTCAGTAGAAAACTGTACAGCTGGCACAGTGCATCAGGCTGCTGTTTCACACCGTGCTGCACAGGGTATGGAATATCTATAAACCACCCACCTTTCGGGGCTGATAACGTTTCACATCACCTCAATGCATGACACCCCAGTATGCCAGGGAGTGGTGAAGTGGGTTTATATTTACACTGACTTGAACCTGACTGAGAGTGATTCATCCCATTTAACTTTAGACATGTAACTGAAGTGACTAAGTTAGCAATCTAGGTGCCCTACAACTTAGGTTGATTGGGTTTTGTGCTGGTGCATTAAGATTCACACCCCTGAGCTGCTTCTCTCCTTCCACTGAGCCTAGGTTTACCACAGTGAAGCACCAAAAGCTACATGGGATAAATTAAACTAAATTAAAATTGAATGACATTCTGAAAAAACGTAAGACTTGCAACTATTCAAGGAGAAGCTCTGTTAACAGAAATAGCAGATCTTAGCTCTTCTGATGAGGAGGACAGTTTGCTAGGCTTTCACTGACATTGATATTTCAAATCTTCAACAGATACAGGTGTTCTTTTATACCGGAGGAGAGGGATGCACACACACATTACCTAACATATTCCACCCCACTGACACCTCCATGAAAGACCAAGGATGTCATCTGGCCCTGGCAGACACTTATTCTGCGATAGTGATTTTAACATAAATCTTTACTGAATGGGTTCTGCATAGAGTTTGTTTACAAGAGGGTTTGTCCAAGCCAGAACAATGCTGAAGGGAAAATTAACCTACGTAACATAGCATGCAGTCAAGGCAGAGACCATAATTTTGGAAACAAGAAGTCATATGTAGGACTTTCTCCTTCTTACAGATTACTTGATTTTAAGTCAGAGAAGGTTTCAAAATTCACTTAAAACATAATATTGTGAATTGTATTTAGGATCTGAAATCTGCTAGACTGTATTTCCCTTTCCACTGCAAAGTTTCAAACTGTGCAATACATCTCCCTTCTCTCCAGTTACGCTTTGCATGCACTCAACATGCAGTTTATCTGCAGCCTATGTCATCTAAGCCTCCATGCAGAAAGTACACTGATCTTAACTGGAACTGTATGAGAGGCTATTATATATTGAACTTTTCCCTTTATACATTCCCTCTTCCTGCCAAAAATTTTGTCCAGATAGAGTTTAAGGATCTTGAAAATTTGCCTAGAAATTGCAGGTGTTTAGCAGGCTGGCTGGGGTAACAGCTCTGTCTGGGACACACTGGACATTCAGAAAACCTGACTGTGTTTGCTGCGGACCTGCACATTAACCCTGAAAGATAGGTAGGATAGGGCTGAGGTTCTGGGAACACATTTATCAACAGTACAGCTTGTGCTCATGAGACAAGATGGCCAAATTGCATCCCACTTCAGTCTCCGGGGCTTCCTCTTGTACTTCACACTTAAAATGACCAGCCTTTCCTGCGGTTTGGTTGTTCCAGCATAGTCAAAAGGATGTAGTTTGATTCCCATCAGTTTGGAGGATTCAGGTTACCCATTGCACAGAACGTGTTCAAGGCTGCTGGGTTTTCTGTTAGGCCATTCTGCCATGCCCTCTTCGACAGGCATCTCCAAACTGCTTTGAACACAACTACTGGACCTGACCCTACAAGGGCTTCTGCTCCACTCTGCCCAACTGGGCTTCAGAGGGCACCAGCTGGTGAGGCAGTTCTCGGCACCCTCAGAAGTAGAAAATGTATAAAATGAGGATATTCCTGAACGAAGAGGGAGGTGCCTATCCAACACAGACCTCTCCAGTTTAGAGCCTTTGCAGAGCAGGCTTTAATATCAACTTTACATCTGCACATCTCAGGCCTCTTTAGACCTAGTCCTTCCAGCAAGGACCTCAGGATTCTAAAAGAGGCAAGAGAAAAGTCTCCTAGGAATGACACTGTTTGTGAGAAAAGGTATTTTGTGTTCATAGTTTCTGCAGGATTCCTCTGGGTCAATGAATTGTACCTTTGAGCGAAGGGCCTGAAGAAGGTTCTGGCACAACTTTACACCTACTGTCCGAATTCACCCCTTACTTGATGTTGTGGCAGACCCATGAAAGTCAAAGTACTTACTCATGTGTGAGCCAGAGTGAAATCCAGGATGTGGGTGTCCATTTCAAGGGACTGTATACAATTTTTGACTGATTCAGTCCATCAGATTTTGGACTCATACAAAACATTTATTCCACATTCATAATGATCCAAACACACACCTTTACCTGCCTTTTCCAGTGCCACTTTGCAGAGCAGAACATCAGGCTTAATCTTATATTTTTACAAAAGATCTTAGCAAACCTGAGTTGTTCACTGTACATGGGACCATATGTCAAATCTTTTATATATCTCTCTTGATAAGCAGAGAGGGTTGAGGTGAAAGCTGGTTGCAAAAGACCTGTGACAATAGCTCATGTTCTGGGAAGTTATAGAAACCAAAAAGCAAGCCAGTAAAGAGTTTCTTCACTTTTGTGATGTTTCCAAATGAATACACAATTGCCTTGGTTGACCAGAGACTGATTTCTTTGATGGCTTGCCCACAAAAACAATCCAAGAACAGTTAGTGCAAGTTGCTGGACGATGTTCTTCTAAAAACTATTACTTGAGCAAACAATCATAGTTCTACAAACAACCAACATGACTTTATGTTCCTTGTTTAATTGATCCAGTATTTGTCTCCCTGCTTTTCCTTCTTTCTGAGCATCCTTCCATGGCAATCCTGTCCTTGCTGATGGGAAGCTTGTGCATCTCAGTAACTCTGGGGAATAAAAATAGTCTATCTTTTTTTTAATAATAAATTAGAACAGGATTCTGTATTTTCACTACAGTGCTTTTGGCTCTGTAGTGATGTAGTGAAACTCAGTAACTTTCTATTTTTATGTCTTAGTGGATGTTACTGAATGCAGAAAACTTCCTAACTTTTAAATATTATGGATTTGCTGGCTTTTAGTGCATTTCTCGACAGTGCAATCAATCTTTCACCCAGTTTTCTTTTTAGCAAGAAATGACACCTTTTTAAAGGAAAAGTAAAAGAAAAACCCAACTGATTTGAGGTCTGGATTCACACACAATTTTCCATGGGGTAAGGGTGAGGAAAGACACAGAGGCTGAGTGACAGCTGCGTTATCAGTTGTGTGAAATGGGCTACTCTTGCCAGACTCTCCCAACCCAACTGTTAACCTCCCAAAGCATAGAAATTGAACATTTGTATGTAAACAAAGTGTGGGTTGTTTGTTTCATGTATCCTCTCTTCTTGGACACTATTTCTTTCCTTTTTCGTTTCCTTTTCTTCTTTATAGTATGTCAGTTTAACCAATATTTTTAAAGAAATTTGTGATAACATCTTTGCATACATTTGTCAAAACTTCAAGTGTTCTTTTCCTTTATTAAAAATGACCTCATTAAAAAGAAAACCCATACTGTTCTCTGGCATTCCACCCTCCACACGTGGCCTGTGAGACGTCAAATATTTCTATCCCCAGTTTGTGAAAGTCTGCATGAACTGGGAAGCTGGCACTTGGGATCTGATACGAAGTGCCCAGCATTTATAATTTTAACCAAGTTTTAAACATTCCAAAATTATTTTAGGGTCTTAAACCAGAAAGGATTGCTTTGGTGACCTATCAGCTAGACTTACTTAAGCAAAAGTGTATACAAAATTGTTATGCAAGAATTGGAAAGAATTGCTTCTTTTTCTCTTTCCAAAGAAAATTTCCATTAAATCTCTAATATGAATCTCCTTCAAAAGAACTGATTTTATTTCCTTGGAGAAATAAAATTTCCTATGAATATTTCTCACATAGATATTTTCCCCTCAAAACCCCAAAATAAAACTGCTGTTATTAAAGGCTTACCGAAGTCAAAAAGCATTAAGTTGTTTGGATTGTTTTAATTGAAGTCTGGAACTCATGTAGTATGGTGTGGACTTTTTTGAATTAGGTTTTTGTCAGAGATTTGACTCTGACAGCTAGAGGCTAGGTAGTTAACTGTTTTTAATCATATTATTCTCACAACTTGTGTCAGCATTGCCTAGAGCTACAGAAAGCTGCTCAGTATTGGAGAGATTGAGATGGGAGTAAACAAAGATCAGTGTAAAATGGGAACAAAACTACACCAGTGCGGGTTTAGACAAAAGGAGATGGCAAAGGGTAAACTCTCGCTTACCCTCTACCTCCTCATCTGGAAATAAGAGGGGGAAATGGCTGTAACCCGGGCGTCGCTAATGGGCAGAAGTGCGTATAATTTACAGAAGGAAAGGTGAATGGAGGTGGGGGGGACGTGGTAGCAGGGAAGAGGAGGAAGCCAGAGCCCAGCTGCTGGGTAACCATGGGCAACTACACCGACTCAGAGGGAATTTCAAAGGTGCCAGCACAACTGTCTTTGGGGTCTGCCAAGGAGCCAGATGCTGGTGCGGAGTGAATATTTCAGACCATTTGCCATACTGTTTTCAGAATTCTACCTGATCATCTTCCCATCTCCTCTGGAAAACCCAGTGGTGTGTTAATTACCAACTTCATAAAAGAAAAAAAAAAAAAAATGTCCGGAGTAAGCTTTGTGAGTTTACAGAACTTTTGCTGAAATGCAAGACAAGAAGAAGTACATTGTTACAATCAGTATGTTAAAATTCATGGGCAACGTATAATGTTCATGGCCTCTTTGATTAAAAATGAAATTCCTTCTTTCTGTAACACCTAGGGATTTTCATTAAGCAAAATGAAGATTTTAACTGCCAGCTACTAAAAGCAGCAGCTGGCGTTTCTATTGGTAGAGCGATACGGCCTGTGACTTGTTCTTTCCCTGCTTCTCATTTCTAGTCAGGCAACACGTACCTGCTCCATCTTCCCTTCTTCTGAAAACCCCCTGACCACTGCAGAAATACAAGAGTCCTGTAATAATTCGTGGTTAAGTCGTTCCAATGAGAAGGGCAAGCTGAAGGTATAGATTTGCAATCGGGAGATGCCTGTCTGTTGATTAGATGTAACTGTGTTTTTATTTCCATCTCTTCCAGATTAGAGGATATAAAAGCAGTCACCTGTCAACCCAATCCAGCAATGAAATTCAGCAGCCTATTGTCCCAATCACTGCTTTCAATCACTCTAAACGGTCTCCGGAGACAATCATTATTATAGGACATGTTCCTAAGAGAAGTTATATTGACATTTACATCAAAAATAGTTAGCAATGAAAGCAGCTGTTGTGGAGAGCTTTCACCACAACGTGTTTGGAATATGCTGTGAATTGAAATACAGACCTCCTGACAAGCAATTTACCTTCTGTCATTCTCCATGTGCTTGCAGCATTACTGGGTACTTGCTGTGATAGCCCACTTAAAGCTGCACATGTGTACAGTTTGGATGAAAGATTAACTGCAATTTGAGGCAGGAAGTAACGAATTGTGGAGTGTCATTCATAATGGCCGACATTGTCATCTGCAGGGTGACACCACAGCAAGAAGGTGCCTCTGTTGTGACGAGCTTATAGATTCAGATGTCATTCATCCTAATGAAGATCTGCCTACAGTTCTAATAAGCAAAGTGTGAGACAGCTCAGGATTATAAGCATTAATCTGCCTTGTTTGTTGACATTAACATGATGACTAAAATGCCATTATGCAAGAAATTCTTTCTAAAGCTATTAAAAAGGGGCAATCTTAATATGAGTATTACAGCCCAGAACAAAAGATGTGCCAGGAGTTAATTTCCATGTTTACTCTTGTCATTTTCTACACCATATTGATTTTTTTTCTCCTCTAAATAACTTATGCAGCACAAAAGTTTTTGCTATTTCATGAATATAGTACCACTCATTGTAGCAGAAATACAACCTGCATGCTGGTTTCCCCTAAAGCAAAAAGGTAAATCCATTAACCCCTGGTGCTGATAGCAGGTAATGTCAAATAGAAATAACAATGCGATAAATATTTAGCTGATATTTTGTGAAAGTAACAAACCCAAATCATGTCAAGCTCACTTAAAATGAAGACTCATGATTATATTTAATTTAAATAATTGACCTAATGTGTAAGTAGATTGGTTTTTCTTTTAAGCCACACAAATAAGCCGTTTTTAAAATGATGTGGTGCTCTTGGCTATGGGGGTCAATGGAGAACTGCCAAGGCTGATTTTTCCAAAGACATCAAGACTCTTACAAGTCATTATCAACTGGAATTGAAATAAATCTGTGTGTAAATCTCTGTTTAAAGAGGGCTAGAAGAAGGATATTAAGGATTTTGATCTTTATCCCTGCAGAAGTGGATGACATATATAAAAATGGATTTGTGTGCCTGTCTTTGCAACTAAGCTTAAATACAATTTGCTACCTGAAAACTGTATTCACTAGCAAAATCCAGACAGCAATCTAGTATACTCAGATATGGGATAAAAAATTTTCTTTCTAGATGCACCTAAGAGACTCAGGGGACAGATTTTAAAGGACAGTGATGCAGGTGGGGGATCTCTTTGCATCCTTTTTTTTTTATGCCTAGTTCTTAAAACCAACTTGAAAATTCTTAATTCTTAATTTATGTAAGACACATTTCACCAGATATTTTTGCTGTCTGGATGTGGAACAAATTACACTCAGCAGTAAGAGATTTGGGTTGGGGATAGGTTAGTATAAGATCTTCTAAAAAGGTTAATCAAAATCTAGTGGCAGCTGTTATCTTTGTAATGTGTCAGTGGAGAACAAGGTGAAAGATTTATCTTGACATATGTTTGCCTGTATATCAATGGATGCAGGTGAAGCAATTTAAAAACAAGGAGGACCTGGGAGACGTGCTGAGGGACAAGGAGAATATGCACTGTGTCTTCTTAGTCTTTTACATCTCTGCAAAATGGACAACATTAAATAGTCATATCTACCAGTCCAGCAAGAAAGGAGTGGGAAGTAAATCCGTGCTATGTGTGGGACCGCTGTAGGCTGCTTCTAATGAGAGCTGGGACGTGGGAGCATTATTTTAATTCTGTGAGTTAGTGTCTGAAAACTGCGTGCTACAGCAAAGCTAGGCATGGATTTCCATTTTTCCTTCTCACAAGGACTCTTTTTACTACCAAGCCATGGCACCTTTAGAAATGTCCTTTTGTTACACTGACCTAAGCACACCTAAAAGGGAAACTAACATTGCCAAAGGGTGCCTTTATTCCAGGGAGATCCAGCTTCCTTCAGGAGGTAAAAGAAGTACCCATTTCAGGTGAAGGATGAACCGCCAGTTTATGTCAGGTTTATGGTTTTGGCCTACAGGCCAAGTCTAGTATTGCAGCTAAAAATGATAGAGGCCTTCAGGCTGGGAAGTCACTGGACTCCAAATGCAGCAAGTGGGATGACTTAAATGTCTTAGAGTGGGGTTTACAAGGGATGCTGCTTGAAGTGAGGAGCTGCCAGAAGTCAGCAGGGCATGGCACAACATTTTAAACCCAGACAAATAAGGGAATACCACTGATGGGAATAATCCTAAGTACCAGGTTGCGGAAATCTCTCACGAAAGCAGGGATTTGGTCTCCTTTCAAGCAGTTAAGGGGGGCATAGGTTTATTAAATGACAGGACCCAGAGATGGTGGCACTTCCTTTCTCCCCTGCTTCTGGGGCACAGTAGAAGCTGGCATGTGGGGGGCTCAGGTTCCCCTCCCTTTGATGGGTCCCTAAATTCCCCCCAGGCCTCTTGGTGGGTCAGGATTTTTGGTGTGGACTCCAAGTCTCCCCATGGGCTTTTTTCTTAGCAGGCGAGAGCACCATTTGAAAGGAGAGGTTTGTGCAGAATGGTCCGAGCTGCCGGGCACAAAGCTCCCTTTTGCCAGGGACTAGCAGCAGGGCAGCAAGGAAAGCCATGGGGAAAGATGGGGGCTGGTCCCTGCCTGCCCCCCCATCACCTACATGGGCTATGCTCTGAGGGTCTGAAGCCCAAGGGTGCATTCAGAAGGAGGCATTCCGTGCTGCTCGTTGTCTTCTCCATCCCTCCATGGCGTGACTCCCCCCACAGCACTGCCAGGCAGCCCCCGCTGGCTGTTTCAGCTGGGTGGGACTTCTGGTTCAGCTAGCACTAACTCCCTGACATATTTCTGACTAGAGATATGCTCAGTCCCGAGGGGCACGTACCTCAGAGAGCAGCTGCTTGCTGCTCATCCTACCCCCCTGCACCAGCTGCACATCTCCAGAGCACCAGGCGCACGCAGGAGCTTTCCCGGTGTCTACGTGGTGGGCTGAAACAGCGCGGTACCGAACCATTTTCCTGCCTGCTCAGTTGGAACAAGGCTACCAGTTGTTGCCTAAGCCTGCGTCAGGGAGGTGAGGACAAGCAGGCAATTACAATTTCAAGTCCGTCTGAGAGAATCTCCCTCTTGCAAAACACTGTGATCCTTCATGGCAGCACTTGGCTGTTGTGTGGGAAGTGTCCTGGAGGTAAGAGCGAAACACCAGCTGTAAGGGTGCTTCTAGACATTCTCAAAACTATCTCATCTCAATTATATGGCCACCAGAGTTATTCTAGCACATAGAAACCCTGCATCTAAACTGATATGTGAGTCTATGCCCGCACCAGGCTGTGCTTGGAAGCACACTGTCTATTTTCCTCAGCCTCTGCACACAGGTAGCCTTTCTGTGGAAACAAAAAAGAGGCTCTGGGATGGTGAGGTAGAGAAGATAAATACCCTGAATCTCACCCAGACAGAGCCTGGAAACCACCTGTGTGCCACAGGCTAGGCAGGGCTTGCTGAGCCCAGACCAGCTCTGGGGGTCAACCTCCATCACTCCACCATACTTAGATTAATTTGTTTGTTTGTTTGTTTCCAAGGAACAAAATGAAGCATTCCAACAATCCAAAGTCAGCTGAGATTTGGGACAAAACAGTTCTTTGCTGGGAAAAGCTTTTGCTTGTGACATATTTTTATTTTCTGATAGAATCTAGCTGTAGAGAAATGTCCACAAGCTCTAAGTGTAGAAGGACTGAGACTGCAAGAACAGGGTTCTCACCAGGCTTTTAATTCTGGGCTCTGGGAGCAAAACCATAGCTGATTTATTAGACATTTCTAGACATGTGATTATAATTATTTGCAGCTAACTACAGATTTTGGTGGCATAAATGTCCCACAGATCAGACTGACTGAAGAGATGTGAATAGTGTCCTAATTATTGATTACTTTCCATATTTAAAATAAGAGACTGGAACATTTCTATAAGGCAAAGGAAAGTGATAGCTGAAAGTGTGAGGAGAATTTGAAGGAGAAATTAAAAAAAAAAATGAGGGGGAGATTTTTTTAAGATAAAAGTAGATAAAAACCCAGAGTGTATGTTATTGAACAGACTCATAGTATTTTTAACTAAGAGTTTCAGCTGTTTTGAATTAATTCACTGAATAAAAACATTTCCTTTTCTAAGCAAATTCTGATGCACAGTTTTCACAGAGCTTTGCAAAAATTCCATCAGATCACTTGTGTCTTTAATTAGACCTTGTGCTGGGAAGAAGCTGACTATGACTTTAGGGGTCGAGATGGACCATCTTATTTTTAAGAGAGAATAATAGTGGGTTGTTGAATCACTGGGTAAATTTTTAGAAGGCAGGAGTATTTGACTACCTATGAAGTTTCCATTTGGATCTAGGAGTAGATCAGAAAAATTCCATAAGCCTGGATGGAGAATCATCAAAACTTGTTGCAAGGTTAGGGGAAGTAACCGAGAGAAGTTCTCCTGGTGATCAGATGGATCTGACAGAAATTCTGCAAGGGCTTTCAGTCTGTACTTTGATTTTTTTCACATCAGAGAAAAGTACTGGCCTTAATAAGAGAAAGGAAGAAAACTAAAGGTTTGAAAATTGTTTATTTTCCCACAAGTATTGGGAGAGGCAGCCAAATGAATACACTGGAGGATTATTTTTTTCTCTTTTCAGACTGCATTCACTTTCAGCCAGAGCTATGTAGGCTTATTTCTAGCTCGGAAGCTGGACCTACTTTGGCCTCCTCTAACACTGTCGTTAAACAGTAACACTATCTGGCAGCAACAAACAGCACAAAATAAGTCGAAGATTATCCAACAGCACACACAGCTGAGAACATTCAAACCAGCTGGCAAATGTTTGGAGTTACTCCAGATTCTCATAGTCATCTTCTCTAATGCAGGCAAAGGTAACAAATGTGTAAGAGGGGCCAAAGATCCCTGGTTTGCTCCCATCCTGTGCTTTAGCCATCAAACTGATTATCAGGTGATCTTTGCTAACAAGGACACACTGTGATTCCCTTTCCTTAAATCCCTTGAATTCTGTTGAATTTCAGCAAGTGATAGAATGAAGTTCAAAAAAAAAACCCCGACATCCATGAGCACAGTGTGTGACAGAAAGGAAATAATCTTCCTACGTATCTTATCAAAACCTTGCAAACTGGTTATGTTGTGTATGTGCTCAAAGGACCACGCAAAATCAGTCCTCTGAAACCTGAGGTCTTGGCTTTTTGCCATCAGAAAAATCCAGACTCAGAAAACAAGTCCTTAAGCAAAGGACTTGTCTCTTTCATGCAGCTCTTGCAGGAGAAAGAAAGACTTCAGATAGGCATTGCCTGACTTTAAAACCTGCTTGTCTGCCTAGTGGTAAATCTGTGCTTGATACACAGATACGGATGTCCCCGTGCTTGCCTTTCACTTGAGACTATTCATTGCTCGTAGCTGAAATCCAAACCAGCACATGGAAGAAAAGCTTGATTGCCCTGAACACGCCAAGCACGGACTCCAGTCCCCTTTCTGCAGTGCTCCTGTACTGCTGGCAGCAGTAGGCTGCTCCTCATGACAATGGTAAAAGAAAAATTGTGAATGCTGTATCATTGTGTATTTCTACTATTTCTATTTGTCCTCAGAGGGGAGGCATGGTTTTGAGCTCAAGCACAGCTGCTTCTTTCTCCCCAGTCTCCCCAGCCCTACCGAGTTCCTCCCACAGACTTGGGAGCTCCAGGGATCACATCCCCCCTGAAACACTGAGGTTATCGGGTATTGGGAGCTCCTGCCATTTAGCCAGATGGTGCATTTTCTCTGCGGGTACCTACATGTCAAAAGATGGGTAGACAAGGTGCTTAGGGTCATGGTTTAGTGGTGGGATGGCACGCTTAGGTTAATGGTTGGACTTGATGATCTTAAAAGGTCTTTTCCAACCTAAACGATTCTATGATTCTATGTGAACATAATTTTCTTGCTAAGGTCAGCAGTGAGACGTTTGAAAGCACAGGTGAAGTCTTGCAGCTCTTGATCTCAGTGCTCTAAAGAGCAGAGGTGAAATGTTCCCTGGTCAGGGGGGGTCTTACTGCTCTGGAAAGAGATGTCTTCTTCGGCATGGCTGAAGGACCTTTGCGGAGACCATCTGCGCTCCTTTCTGAAGGCAATCTGGACAGAAGCTGCTGATTCCTGGGGGATGATCAGGAGCCCTGTCTTAGCATCTCCATGGACAAAATCTCTGAGACATAGCTGTGTATTGCAAGACAGAGGAAAACATATGCTGTTGCTTAATATTCATAGTATGGCAAGACCCAGGAGCCTAAGTCAGCCTCAGGACTCCCTTGTGCTAACCTTCATTCAAACGTTTTTTGTCCTTTATCCTATTTATCTGTCAATAGGGCTCCTCTCTGCTTTTTAGCTTCTTACAACTTTGTTTCCTTTTTTTCCTTTCTTTCTCAGGGGCTCGTCACCTCTTTCTTTGTCTTGTTTCTAAAAATCAGTACAGAAAGCAGAAAAAGTATTTAATTTATTGAGGCTTCGTAGATTTTATTTGGTGACTAAGTTACAAAGAAATCCCCCTGCTAGGAAAAATTTCCTTTGAGTAATAGGAACAGTTTGAACAGGCAATATTTTTGTTTCTTTTTAAAGGCATTTTCTAAATAAACAATTTTAGTTGGAATTTTGTTTTGCTTGATTCCTTTATGGCTTTGGGAGTACTAGTTGCAAAAGTTACCCTCTGCTCTAACTAGTAACTTCTTACTCTTTTTTGCAAACACATCTTCATTCTGCCTTTGTAAGTCAGCTATCTCCATAGGTGAGGGCTACTTCATGGAAGATATAAATTGCCCCAAGTTTGAGTGAGGAACAGGGGAGACACAGGGAAATGGGCAAGAAAAGAAGAGAGGGCTAGTTATAAATTTGGATGAGACATCCAAGGAGGCATCGTTTCCAGGCTTCCATTCCATGGTACAGATGTACAGACTGAGAAAAAACCTGAGTGCAGTGGAACCGGTCAGCTCCACTGTGCTCTAATTTGATTACAGCTATAAATTGACAAGCCTTTAGGAATGAAACATTTTAGGATAAGTACTGTTGAAGAACAGCTGACAATCTGTGATGTCCACTAGACAGCCATAGCTGGGGAGCTGCAGATCCCCGTTTTTGCCCTAGCGAGATGGAGGTGACAGCGCGGTGCCTCCTTCCAGACCTGGCCCCCTCTTGCCCCAGGGTGAGAGTTTGCTGCCATTTCATGAGCTAAGCAAACAGAGTCAGCAGCAGCTCTGGATGGCAGGGGTCCAGCAAGGACCCAGGCTCTGCAAGACGTGACCCAGCGAGTGCTGGAGGGCTGGGAAAGCCCTTGAGACATGCCGAGGCCATACTGCTTCATCCAGCAGCGAGCTTTCCATCTGTGTCATCCTCCTCCCCCACATCTCGTCCTGTCCCCCTGCCCATCTGTACATCAAACCCCACTACCTGTGTCCCCTTTGATCCAGACCACCAGTGTTTTAGGCCCAGGCTCTCTCTTTCCCACTCCATCAGACTGAGCCTGGTTCCAGGCATAAATGACTTAATGACACCAGAAGAGCGG
>NW_009258892.1:721973-766363 GCF_000687185.1 Egretta garzetta
GGTGGGGCAGGATCTGGGTTTCAAAATCTAATGTAAAGCTCTGAGATAAGGGAAGCTGTGGTCATCCGAGCAAACAAACCTTGGACGAGTCAGGAAATTCTGAGAACAAATGAATGAATAAATAAACCAGATAAAGTGCCTGTGTGAAGTTTTAAGGAGTCAGCTGCTCCATAAAAACAGGAAGCCTTTAAAATATGAGGAGAAAGAGGCATTTGTTTTTCATGCAGAAAACCAGAGCCTTGCCAAGGGGTGGAGAGCACAGTGGTTTGAGTCTGGGTACTTTCATTTCCACTCACGGTGCACACGAGTGCAGGAGCAGGTTTCTGCTCTAACGAGACTAGGGGAGAGAGGGTTTAAGCCCGTATGTTGAGCAAGTCCCCGTGCACGAAGGGTAGAGCTGGGGGGGGAATGTGTGTGGGGGGGTTTACATGCAGCCTGAATCAAGCCTCAGCTCTACTGAGATCATTCCAGTTTCCCTTCTTGCCACTTGCTTGCTTTTTTTTCTCTTAACTAACTTTTCTTGAACAGAAATACCTTTTAGTAGTGGGACTGGCTACAAACAGCTCTGAGAGACAAGTCTGAAGGAGTATGAAAAAGGAGAGGCATCCGCATTTATTTGCTTTTGCATTTCAGTAGTCTGTTTCTAGTCCAGGTTCAGCGTAATTTGCCAGTTTGTCATTCATACAATAGAAAGACAGTCCTCACCTGACGGTATTTCAAATATCTTATTGCTATGGGTTTGACATAGCCATATTGATATGCCATTTCTGACATGAAATTACATATTTCTTTGCTCATTTATTCACAAGAAGTGCAAATAAAACTTAAATTGTAAAGTGTATTGCATTAAGAGATCCCAAAGAACTTCTTTAACAACATTCACAAGTGTTTTCCTTTGAAGAAAAGTTTATGAAACATGTTTAAATATTTATGGAATGTTAAAAATGAGGCATTAATTGGCAAACAACTTAATTAAAATGCTTTCTCGAGTAATTAGGAGCAAATACTTTCCTATCTGTTTTGCATGCTATTTGTCTTGTTCTCTGTTTGATAAAACCTGCCTGTCAGTCAAACTTTGCTGCAGGTAATTTTTTAGCTCTGTGGGGAAAATCTTCAAAAATTACATCTGAATTTAAAATATTTTGATTATCATTTTTGTCTAACAAATTCTCCTTTTTACTTCATCTTCTATATGTCCCAGTAAAGCAGCATCCTGGGAATTTAGGGCCTGAAGATGAAATTCTGCATCAAGGCATTACTGTGTTTCCAAAAATGCTCTCCTGAGAACAAACTGAATCAATCTAGAATCAACAAACAGTGCAGTTAATTAATGAGTACACCATAAGGGAGCTTTTTTAAACAATGTTGACTGCTGCTGCCTCAGGACCAATAGCACCAGAAGTTATTGCTGGTTTCAAAGAAGTGATTCTTAGGGTTCCCCCAAGGCACCTTTTGCTTACATTAGCTATTTACTACAACTTTTCCTCTTATTTGCACCCTAGGGAAACTATACTTATTTGCTAAATTACTTTTTAAGTGATGCTTCTTCATGCCAGTAGCCTGAGGTATATGAGGGAAGATGCTACAGCGTAAATAATTGCAGAAACTGAGCTGCTTTACAGCAAAGTGCAAGGAAAACCTTTGAGCTGGACACCACCCAAGCAGTGCTTCTGAGCCCAGCTGAACCCGGAGGGCCGGGGAGAGCCCCGGGGACCGAATGCACACCCAGCCAGCTGCATGCCACCGGTGGACACAGACCCACAGAAGTGCAGGGGTCCCCAGAGAGAGCAGCCCTGCAGATCGCTTTGGAGAATCAGAACAGGATAATTGAGAAAAAAACAGATTTCCAGCCACTATGAACCAGGGAGGCTGAATCGCTTAGGAGAGTGATGCAAGTTTGGGTCAGGTGAGATCCTGACTAGCAGACTGTCCCCAACAATAACCAAAATGAGCTGAATATTCCAACTACAGCCTTCCATGTAAAAAAATAATTTAAAAAAAATTAAATATGTGACTTCATTGTTTTAAGGTCACAGTGATACACAATGACAACTCAGTGATTATTTTTCTGGTGTAACTTTTGGAATTTCCCTTTCAAGCCACTCTGTATCAGGAGAAAATCTAAAGTAGGAGGCTGTGTTTACCAAACACCCTTCCGAAATTAAGCTAGGTAGACCATCATGTTCTTGCAAAATGATGTTTTCTTATTACAGCGATAAGAGTTTAAAAATATTATTAAGTAGGGTCAAACTTAGTAGGTCACTGGCCTGGGCTAAAGTTGCATTTGTGTGTAGCAAAACTCAGATGTTGGATAAATTGCTGAAATTCTTTTTTAAAGACCTTGGCTGGCAATTGTGCCATACTTCGAGCTCTTTTAACTTAATGGCATTTGTCATTCACCCAGTTTAAAGTGTCCCATGAAATCAAAGTGTAGAAATAGTAATCTAAATCTGAATGTCAGCATTATACATGAGTAAGTCCAAGAGACTGTACAAGCATTGGGGATAGCAATAGTCAGTTGGTATTATAGACTGTATCTTGCTGGAAGGTATTCCCAGTCTTCCCATACTTTTGGTAACATTTATTTACAAATTACCACTACCACAAATATTTCAGTGGGGATTCACTGAGGTAATATAATCCCTAAAAGTAGAAATGATTAGTATTCAGGTTTGTTCCTGCTACAGTGTTTTAGCCAGATTTTTGTAGGACCAAGGAAAGCCTGATCGCGTGCAGGATGGGGGAAAAGCTGGAGAAACCTTTGTGTTTCTGGAGGGCTTTCTCTGCAAGGAGTTTGGGCAGATCAGAAAAGAAAAGATCCTGCAAAATGCAGCCTTTGCTCCCGGAGAAGAAAGACAGTGAAATCTGCTGCCAGGAGGGCAAGGGAGTTAAACTCGGTCATTTAATTCTCTTATGTTTATGTCTGGTTTTGTTAATTTACTGTAAATTCGAAGGGACTTTGCAGCACAGGCACTGTGGCAAGGTTTGACCCGGGCAATAACCATCTGCTGGGAGGAAAAGACCTCTTGCCACCGAGGCTTGAGCACATGGCAGCTGAGCATGAGGATGCTGTTTCTTTGGAGCTGCTCCTGGCATTCCCACTATTTATTTATTTTTTGGGATCCAGTTTCCCCAAGCGAGCACTGCTATGTGCTGCATACCAGAGCAGCTTCGCCCAGGGACAGTGACCAGAGGTGGGGTGCAAGGTGGCTCCGGGCAGGTTTGACAGCGGTGAAAGGTTCACAGAAGTTGCTATTTTCTTAACATTGTTTTGGGGTCAGTGTTGCTTGCTTGAGATTGCAGTCACTTTGTTCTTGACTTAAGGGAGCAACTTCTAATTATGTTTTTGATCCTAATAAATTATACCCGATTAAAAGCATAAAGCAAAAGCCATAGATTGCTTAAATGTGAAAGAAAAATGGAATACAAGTGGATAGTGAGGTGGGAAGCTGAAGTACTTCCATTAAAAACAAACATGAGAAGCCCATCAGATTTCTACTGTTCCTAGTGACAGTTCTGATTTCAGCCAGTTCTAAGAGCACCTTTATGAAGAAGCTTGTACATGCTGTTTTAAATTTCTCAGTAATAAATGTTGCTCCTCTCCCCAGACCTCATCTGTAAAGTTTATTCTACTTAAAGGGCATGACTTTGGATTAGAAATGTTCATCCCAAGCCTTTTTATAAAGAACATTTTTTGTATCAAATAGAAACAAAAGCAATTCACACTCTGCATTGATTCACTGAGTACTGCCTCACTAGGAAGAAGATGGATCATCTCTATATAGGCAGGATCTGGTTCAGTTTGTTCCTTGATATATGGTGAAAATCTGCCCCAAATATGTGTATCAGATTGTTGCATGCAAAAGTTGGAGGAAATGTTTTCCTGCTAATCTTATGCAATATTCTAGTAACCTGAGCCACTGAAATCCTGGGACAGAATTTCTGCTTTGCAAAAATGATTGTCAGTATCTGGTTTTGTTTGTGTCAGTCCTGTATGAGGTAAAGTACTGTATTGGCTGAATATCCTGATGCCCAAAAACCAGGACTGAACTAACAAATGACAGTTCTTCTGCCCAGCGGTGTTCTTTGGCCTATGCTAATTGTAAAGCCTTGGAAGAGTATTTATTTTACATGCAACTTGGCCAGCTGATTCAAGTTGCTTCGTAGTGGTTTTGGTTCTCAAAATTACCTGTCAGTTTACAGGGATGTTTTCCTCCCTGATGATCTTACTAGCAAACAGTCTATGTACTACCAATAAACCTTGCAGGGCTTGGACTTAGTTACTGTTATTAGCCTGCATACGTATAAGGAGTATATCTGAAGTTTCTGGATATACTTCAGTGTAAATACTTGGTAGGGCAAGATGATAGCTCTCTCTGGACTGCTCTACCTCCAAAACACTTAGAAAAGTGTGAAGCTTTCCATATTCTCATGGAGAATATTTCAGGCAGAAAACAAAAAAAACTGGATTTCTGACTCTGCAGATGAGGTACCCAAAAGTTAGGCATGATGCTGGATCCAGTGCCAGATCTATAAGGGTTGATAGTGCATCATAAATTTTGGAACGCCTAAGGATTTGGTTCTTGACCCAAATTATGGGTCCTCTACAACTTCAGGAGAGCTGGCCTAGTATGAACTTGTTCAATCGGTTCAAACTCTCTAAAATTTTTTTAAGAGTTGTCCTTGTACAGCAGGTTTTATGACAGAACAAGTACTGTCTCTGCATGCAGCTGTAATTGCTTGCTAAATCAGGCATCACCTAGCCTCCCCCAATTGACACAGAGGTACATAAAAAATATATGGGCAGAATGAAATCTGTATTCTGACTAATTTGACAGACAGCTGTGAACTCACACTTCACCTGGATCAAGCTTGTATTAGCAGCTGATTTACAATGAAGATGGCTGGTATGCAGGACCATGCAACAGTCTCTGACCTGTTGATGGCAAAGCTTAGAAAAAAGCAGCTTCTCTTTTTCTAATGCCAGTTCATCTGAATTAGTGTAAGATGATGTCTAGTTTAAGCTGTTAGCTGGACTAGCATACTTTAATTACCAATGTAACTGAAGATAGTATTGACAAACAGCTAGTCCCTAACTAGATCCTGGGAAATTCCTGAAAAAAACTGAGCTATCAAGCATCATGACATTTCTGGAACATGCATCGTCATTGCCTGGATTCTGGAAGGGGGATTTATAAAGCTGGGAATCACTTCGGGATAATGTAACAACAGAGTCTGGGACTTCTAATTTCCATGTAGTCCTTTGCTATAATCACTTGGCAAAAAGAGTTTGAGTGGCCCTCTTGCTGCTTAACCATTTCTTTTTTTTTTCCTTTCTTGTACAACATCGGAATGCTTAAGCATTATAACTGCAAGAGTTTGAAATGCTGTTTGCACGTCAAACTTTTTCAAAGAAGCCCTGAGGGGAAGGAAAACAAATATTCCCTTAACCTTCATTCTAATTATGTCAGTCATTAAAATACAAGAAACAAAGAACAGTGTTTATTAAAATTCCCTTCTGTTTATAGCTCCTCTTTATAGTGTGATTCATACCAGCAGATGTTTAGTGGAAACATCTTTGTGGAAGGGAGGAAGAGAATGTTTATGAATTGAGATCAATTAACCAAATTTTTTTAAAATATTCAGATAATCCCTACAAACTTTTATACTATTTGTAGGTAGAGGAGTTATTTTAAGAATGCATTTTCATTACAGTTATCTCTGTGATGGACTAACTTTGCACCATCCACTTCGATGTACAATCCTGATGAAATGACAGTGTTTGATAGCTGCTGACTAAGATCCAGAACTGGTATTGTATTTTCTTCAGAAAAACAAACAGGAAGAATAGAAATGGCTGTTTCCCACTGAAGGCTTAATTTCCCTTTGCTAGGAGCACTTTTGGTTCCTTAATCATAAATTAATTAGGTTAATGTTGAGATTATCAGTACAACTGCCACCTACTTCAAGCAATGAAGCCATCTGCTTTTATAGGGGTGTTGGAGAGGTGCGGACTTCTGCTCTAGCTCAGTTTAGCTTCTTTGTAGGTCTTGTCTTCTTTCCTATGCTGCCAGTTTCAGAGTGGGCTTCAGAGCAGATGCAACTATCCCCAGTTTGTGACCGAGGTGACTATTGCACTGGGTTCAAAATACACTGTGCTTTGGAAAGATTGACTTCAGGCTGTCTGGTAATCCATAGAGACTACCAGAAGAACAGGAAGACTCTGCTTTTTAGCCAAAATTTGCACCTGAGTGGATACTTCTCTGTCAACCAAGTGGCTTTTCGTGATGATGACTAGAACAGGCTGCTGATCTCCATTTCTTTGTTATAGAAGTTAGGACTGGAACCCTGTATTGGATTCAGCTTTCACTTTTTCCTTCCTAAATGATAGCTTTGATATAATTAAGAGTTTTAAAAATTCTAAGAACTTTAGCATTTGTTCTAGAGGTGATTTCTGTTTGCTTGCACTTTTGCTTTCATAATCCACAGAAATGAAAATTGAGTGTCATAAAGCTTTAGAAAACTACTTAAATATTTTTAAGCAGTATGTACATCTGGAAAAATTGAAGTTTGGTATGGTGTATGCTACTAGTCTGATATAGATAGTAATAGCAACAGTTAATTTTCCTTTCTTGGTGTTCATGCCACAAGGCCTCCAGCTGGCTTACAGGATGATTGTGGTATAAGCAAAAAGAAGCAGTCAGAGCAATCAGCATGGGACTAAGGGGCTTTAGCTCCCAGAGAGGTGCTATGTTGCCATCTCTACTGCACAACACCTGTCTACCTTTATAAGGAAATACACGTTGCTCTTGATGAACATGATGGTGATAGTATATGCTAGTGATGTAATCCTCCTAAGTTGGGGAATTCTAACACGTAAACCAGGTTACTGAGGCTTGTATGAAATTCAGGTCACACCTGACACAAGCAAGACAAAGGAGATGACTTCTGGGAAGCTGCATATCCCAGCAGTAAAAGAGAGAGCAAGAACAAGCTCCTTAAGTTGAGTTCTCGCAGCTCCATGGCATACAAGTGTCAGCTGGTATCTTGAACTCTGTCATGTTTTGTGGCTGCGAGTATAAAGACCATTCAGAGTGAAAAGAGCACAACAGGAGCACCAAGCATAGGGCTGATGGTATGAAAACAAGCTGTTCAGGGAGCAGGTGGAAAGCAATGGGGGCCAAGCACCTTAACCCCACTTCAAGCATGTCTACTGCTCCAGCAGCAGAAGACAGCTGTAACTGGGGTGGACCCCGAGGCAGCTCGGAGCTACTGCGGTGACACATAGATCCCTTAACACTGGAGTATAGGCTGAAACTTCCAAAGCATTTCTCTTACATTCAAAAATTCTTCTTCATTCAATAAACAGCTGAAATTATTTCTTCTATTGTGCCTATGATGTCAAAACAGGTAAGGAATGGGCTGCTACAGCAGCAGAAATTCCGCTGAGCTACCTTCTATAGAGGTATATTGAGACGGAAATGACCAGAAACTAGATTAAGTACCTAAAATTCCAGAGTTTTTCAGTAAAGGTATCTTCTTTCATTCAAGAGAAGAGCATTGATTCATTCTTTTTTTTTTTTCTTCATCATCTGTACCTGGTTTTCTTAGCTAACAGAAAAACAACACCTGAATCTGTATTTCTATTTTAAAAATAAAACTAGCAGATCAGTTAATTCTAGTATTATTGGTATCCGGTATTGTTGTGTATGCCCAGAGGGCTTACTTCTCAAGACTCTTTTATTGCCTAGCAAGAGGTAATTCTCAATTCTCCATGAGCAATGCCACCAGGAAAATCTGCTGATTTCACAGAATCACAGAACGGCAGGGGGTGGAAGGGACCTCCAGAGATCATCCAGTCCAACCCTCCTGCTAAAGCAAGTTCACCCAGAGCAGGTTACACAGGACTTCATCCAGGCGGGCTTTGAATATCTCCAGAGAAGGAGACTCCACAACCCCCCTGGGCAGCCTGTTCCAGTGCTCTGTCACCCTTAGAGTAAAGAAGTTCTTCCTCATATTCAACTGAAACCTCTTGTGCCTCAGTTTGTACCCATTGCCCCTTGTCCTGTCACTGGGCACCACTGAGAAGAGTCTGGCTCCGTCCTCGTGACTTCCACCCTTAAGATATTTGTATGTATTGATGAGATCCACCCTCTTCTCTTCTTCAGGCTGAACAAGCCCAACTCTCTCAGCCTTTCCTCATAGGGCAGATGCTCCAGTCCCCTAATCATCTTTGTTGCCCTCCTCTGAACTCTCTCTAGGAGTTCCTCATCTTTCTTGAACTGGGGAGCCCAGAACTGGACACAGTACTCCAGGTGGGGTCTCACCAGGGCAGAGTAGAGGGGGAGGATAACTTCCCTCAAACTGCTGGCTACACTCCTCTTTATGCACCCCAGGATACCATTGGCCTTCTTGGCAACAAGGGCACACTGCTGCCTCATGGTCAGCTTGTCATCCACCAGGACTCCCAGGTCACTCTTGGCAGAGCTGCTTTCCAGCAGGTTAGCCCCCAGCCTGTACTGGTGCATGGGGTTCGACCTCCCCAGGTGCAGCACTCGACACTTGCCCTTGTTGAACTTCATCAGGTTCCTCTCTGCCCAGCTCTCCAGTCTGTCCAGGTTCTGCTGAATGGCAGCGCAGCCTTCCAGCTTATCAGCCACTCCTCCCAGTTTTGTGTCATCAGCGAAATTCCTGAGGGTACACTCTGTCCCCTTGTCCAGGTCATTGATGACTAAATTGAACAAGACTGGGCCAAGTACTGAGCCCTGGGGAACTCCACTAGCTACCGGCCTCCAACTAGACTCTGCCCTGCTGATCAGAACTCTCTGAGCCCTGTCGTTCAGCCAGTTCCCAATCCACCTCACTGACCATTTGCAGCAGCCTGTTCCATGTTCTGCTGGACCCCATGTCTTTTGCCTCTAAAATCTGTCCCTTGTCTTTTTCTGTAAAAGAAAAAGCAGAAGAAAGAATTTGGTTCTGACAGATTTTTATTTTACTGAAGTGCACAATTATTATATAATATATGGAACCAGAGAGGTATCTTCCCATTGTAATCCATAAAAAGTGCTCCAAGTTTCCAAAAGTCACAGTCTGACTGAATGGAAGAAGGGGGAAGCCTTACAGAAGAATCCAAAACTAAGGAAAAAGTATCACGAAGACAAAGAACTTGAGCTTATCAATGTACACAACTTGCCTTCAGAAATGAGTTTCCACAGCTTGTTGCATCACTAGTGAAGAATTTTTGTTTTAAACAAGTAAGTCTTAGATTCTCTTAGCATTGACACAGACACCAGTACACTCAGCTGTAGCTGAAGCAGAATAAACAGCTTTGCTCTGCAAATAGCAATTCAGGCTATAGAGAGACTTGGACTTTCCGGATGAGGGTCCTAATTCCTTAAAGGCAGATTTCCACAGAGTTCTGGAAGATAATTCCTCACTGATGCAAGTCTGATGGCATCCTAAAAAAAAAGAAAAGAAAAAGATATGGATATTTAGAGGCCCTACACAAGTTGTAACTAATATTTTTTTCACCCCTGAGGCTGTCACGCAAATAAGATTTTCAGTGAGGCACTATTTTATGTGAACCTGAATGCACAGGGGTTGCAAATCAGTGGTTCAGATTCTGTTCTCTGATACTGTAAATGCATTTAAATTAAGGATAATGTTTTCTACTTACACTCATACCAGAAAAACCAACTTAAGGGTTTGCTTCTTGCTAGATCTTAAGGGAGCAACATGTATACCCTGTTTTTATTTCTGAAATATGACAGACACTATCTGCATCATTCTGCTTGGAGCCTTATGTAAAACACCACTTTGTCTTTTTTTTAAAAATCAACAGCAAACCTCAAATAATCCAGTATTACGTGTATTTTGGAAAATAAATATGACCTAATTTAAAATGTGAATATAGAAGTAAAAGCACCAGTTGCATTCAGTAATTGCCAGCAGTCGATGTTATTGCATGCAGAAAATTGACTAGTACACCCGATATAAATTATTGATGCACTCATATTGACTTATTCTGACTTTGATGGATAGAAAATGTGACACTATTGCAATATGCATATTGTATTAATAACATAACTAATCAAGGATAATTTTTAACAAACTATGACATAAGGCCTTAAATTATTGATGGAGAACAGTTTAGAGATGGTTAGTGCATTAGTTGAATGTGTTCATTTCACTGACCATTTGGTCTGGTCCCATCTGCCACAAGTTAGCTTCCTCGTCTCTCTAGTACCCATTCAGGTGCATTTGGAGCAGCTGGGATATTAGTTCTCTATGGAGAAATAAGATATCACCATGACTCGCCAATGCTCCCTGCAGTTGCATGCTCCCCAGCAGCCTCTTCAACAATAGGACAAGGCCCTTCTCAGTTCCAGGTGTAATAATTTAATCTCATAAAACAATGTAACTTAGTCCCTTGGAGAACCTTGCCTTATTAATAAAAAATGCAGGCATACAATTTACACTGTTACAGTGACATTCCTCATATTGCTTTTTTTCATTCTGTCAAAAGCTTCTGGAAAAACTTTATTAGAGAGAGACTTATTCAAAGAACTAATGTGGCCGTTTGAGCTAGCTGGCCCAGGATTATGGCATGGAAATGAGGAAAAGGTGGGGCCAGGGGTGGGAGGGATGTGAGAGATGGGGGACTTACTGCCTTAAAGGAGAACTGTGTCTTTAATTCTTCGGTTTGGCAATGCTAAAATAAAAGAGTATGGATTGCAAAACAAGAAATGGTCACTTTTTATTTATCTTTGCAGTTAGACTTTGTAATAGCAAATAGACCATATTTACTGAAGGACTCTTCTTAATAATAAGAGCAGTATTTAGCAATCCGCCAGACAGTGGACCAGGACAATGCACGATGTGGATCAAAGGTCTCAAACAAGTGGCTTCCCATGACTGTTATTTTAAGTTTTGTGGTACAGACTGGCCATCTGTAGCATGCAGTGAGTGCAGGCTGTGTCCATTTCCACAGATGTTTTAAGTTAGAAGTCGTTCTTTGCTGTTAACTCTGAAATAGCATCTCAAGAGGAATGTCAAGCAGCAGCAAAGGGTTGGAAGCTTAAAGAAAACATCACCTGATGGCAGGCATCTTTTGAAAGAAAATACTCTTCATTGCCAAACTTTGCTGGGGGTGGTGGGAAGTGGTGCTCGTTAGCAGACAGCTTAGTAGACTTTCCAGAACTCCCCCACCACCCTGCTGATTTCTGCTTTATGCTGACTTTGAAAATGTCTGCATGTTCTGAGACTGGTTTTTAGACTAGGCAAGTCCTCTTTATGCTGGAAAACTTGCCGTACTCCCGCCTGGTCTTCTAGACTGCAACAGCTTGCCCACCTAAGCAGGACTCTGTACGCTTACGCTGGGTCTCTGCCACCGTTAATGTATCGCATGCTAAATGGGTTTCAGTAATTCGCAGCAGCAATCAAGGCATGAGTCAGAGGGTGAAGCCAGCCTCTGAATGAACAAAAAGATATGTCAAAGAACTCCGATTAATGTTGCCAAAAATGTCCTTATCTTTGAGTTCCCGTAGTCAGCGAGTGTACAGTTTCACTTGTCCTTCCTGCAATTACTGTCCGCACCGAAACAGGCAGGTCTGAAAAAAGTAGAGGAATTTGGGGAAGTATTCATATAGCAAGCCACTGTTTACTGTAATACCACAGACCCACAAGCCAGTGGTGAAAAAATAGCTGGATTTTCCATGTGGCTTCATAGAATCATGTCAGTGTTTCTGCCTCTATCTTCAGCTCGCTTTTCTCCTCACTCTCTAAAAACAAGCTGGGAAGGACTTCTGCAGAGCCAGGTTTTCTGTCCCAGTCACAGGTGAGAGGCTATTAAGGACAACTAAGAAATACCACATTCCCACAGTGGTGTGATTTGTCTGACATGGTTAACGTATAACAAAGGAAGCTGTGATGAAGTTTCCCGCTTTCCAGCTCTGGTGGCACACGCTGAGATGTCTGTTGTTCTCCAGCTCAGTCATTCACCGGGGGGAATGCTTGGGAACTTCCAAGAGCCCGAGCTGGACTATTTCCCTTTTACTGATGAAAACACCACATTTGGCTTCCCCATCCTTGCCAGACATGACTAACTCTCAGGACTCATAAAAACACTTCTGAAGAACTGTTTTCTCCAAGGTATCAGATGTATAAAATGAGATGAGGTTTCTTTTTTTTTTTCTTTCTTTCTTTTTAAATGATACAAGGAAACTGTATCCCATGAGACAGCAGAACCATCAAATTTTGGCTCAATGTACTGTTCAAATCTCACAGGTTGAACACGGCTGTGATACCAGTATGTGATTTTAGGAAACATGGTACAAAGTACAGAAGGGACAAAAAAGTGTTTTCCTACTGCTGCTGGCAAAAGGAGTACTGATTTTGGCATTCTAACTGCTAGAGAGCATATGATCTCCAACTGTTTCTTCCAGAAGAATTAAAAATTGTCAAGTGGCATTCTGCCTTCTTCCTGGATTTCATGGAAACAGCTGGCTAAACTTCTGCGCTCCCTTACCCTTCTGCTGGGGCCTGGTGTTTAGTCACAAGCTCGCTTTTTTGCCCTTCTATTTAAACATTGTTTACGCGTTGTTAGTCTCGGCAGAGTAAGACATTCTGCAAGGTTTTGAAATGAAGGACAAAAATTGTGTGGTGGAGCCATCAAAATGCACTTGAACAAGGACTGAGGTCTGGCACTCCTGGTGTAAGTCAAAGGGTTTATCCATATTGACAAAAGTTATTAAATCCCTGTACGATTTCACAAATACACAATGTGAACAGCCTCATTTGTGAAAAGAAGCCATAAAGGAAACTGTATTTTTTTCTGAACTATGTATTTTATGATAAAATTGTTTGTTCCCATGTCAGAGAAAACTGTGCCTCTTGACTGTCTGTCTGCATGCCTAAATCCCCACTGTAATGCAGATTAGTCAGCAGCTGGGGCTAGAGGTATGCTCCTGCTTTTTGTTCAGAATGCATTCCCTCAGACTACCAAACCCCCCAAAATTCTTATTCCTGTTGTCGGTGCCTGATTGCAGAATTCACTGAGTAGTTTTCGAATCAGAGCTAAAACGCTATGCAGACCAGTTCTTGGAAAACATAGCTGAGGTTAGTTTTAAAGGGGACTTTTTTTAGATATTGAGATTTCTCCATGCAAGGAAAGCCAATTTTACTTCTTCAGGCTTACTGAATTGAATGGTACATTCCAAACATCTTCAGGCTGCCTCTCAATACATGGACACAGCTTTTCTATTGCTGATTTTCTCTATATATTATGGTTATGAAAATGTGAATGAGAACCCAATTCCTCTTTTATATTCTAGGTGAAAGGCATGGTGCTGTCTCTCTTTGGAGGTGGCTTGGAAATCTTTGCATAAAGGACAGGAGGCAGAGGTTTAGGTTGTAGCATGCAGCTTCTCAGAGCCTGCAGTGTCACATGCCATGCAGCAACATGGAAAAACTGGTATAGCTTAGGCAACGTCTAACCTATGTAGAGCACACAATGGGGAGTTAAAGGTATCCCAGGGTGGAATTTATTCACCCATATAGACTGTCCAAACCAAAGCACCAGAATCTAATTAGAGACATTGGCCAAAGTGCTCTGCCCTGCCAGGAGGGGTAGGGACCATCCACAATTTCACTGGAGGTCTCAACTGCCCTTCCCACTCACACAGCAGTGACAAAACCATCCTGCCCATCAGCATCCTATCACTTCAGGATGGTACATTAAAAAAGTATGACTAAAAATCTACTGTGGCTTTATATGCAGATTTCTGAGTCTCTCTAACATGTATTCTGGAGGGACTTGGGTTTCATCGGCTATAGTTATGTTACAATGAGTCTGTGCTTAAGCCCAGAGCATATGGACACAAGCCCAGGCTGTGGCATGGACAAGCTCCAGTGCTTGTGGAGAGAAAGCCTGATCGCATCTTCCCCCTTGAAGAGAAGCCATGCCTGTCCTGCCTGCAGCATGAAGTGGCTTTGTGGGGTGGTCCCAGTCACCATCCTGTAACACACAACGCCTCACCACAATTGCACCTTGCCAAATTTGGGCAGTAAAGTCAGGCGGGGTCATTGCAAGAGCCAATACCACATGTAGTAAGGACTGAAGGGGTGCAAAGGACAGCCTGGCGTGGCTACAGGGAGGTGGGAAGGGTGCTGTGCCCTTGGTGGTGCTGTGCCCCATGCTCTGCTGAGCAATACAAGCCCATCCTCTGCCGCCAGCAGGGATGCAGCACCTTACACTGAGGATATGACCACTTGGTTCCAGCTGGACATGCAAGCTAGATCTTAAATAGCAGGGAAAAATGTCCTCTTTCCTGTTTTTAAATCGATAAATATTTACTATGCAATTAATTCATCTACTACTTCAAAAACATTTGAAAATATGGAAGTGCTACCTGGTTTTTTTGGACAACAGAGGTGCAAATTTAAAAGGAAGCCAAGACAATGTTTGTGTATTTTGCTTGGTTTACTCCTGCAGCAAGGTGAGGCTTAGCTATGGAGCGTTTGAGCAATGGTTTCTTTTGCACCGCATCATGAAATATATGGGAACAAGATTACTTCTACAGTTACTGCAATCTCAAATTACTAATTTGTTTTAATGAAATTCAACTCCTCCCAAGATTGCCCCTGAACTATATAATGATTTGAAGTGCTAATGCTTGCACTGGGATGTTTACATTAGCAAATAAATCTGGGAAAATAAATGTATCCATTTGTCTGCCTTGCAGGGATATTCCTGAGGAGGCAGCTGCACGCTGTTTCGTTTCATTGTGTTGTTTTGGTTTTAACCAGCTTGGCTTTCTTTTCAGCCATGCTGCAGGACAGGAAGGCTCCATTTCAGTGGTAAAAATGTTTCTTTTTAGCCAAAAAAATAAATGTGTCGGCTCCACCATGGAAGTTCTAAGGCTATATATTGCAGCCCAATTTACAGTAGGATGGACTATAAAAGCACACCACCGAGAGTCAGTCATCTTCACAACTTCACCTCTGAGTTCCACCCCTGAAAGCACCCTGTAAGACCGAGGTGGGTTTTAGTGTGTTAGCCTTCCTGAAAGTCCTAAAACCCCATTTGCAAAGTTTCCCAGAAACAATAAACACGAGCGACCAATTTGCGTCACGTGAATATCAAGTGTTCAGAGACAGCTGAAATTAATTGCTCCCAGACTAAAATATATCCAGGGGATTCAACATTCAAAATAAGCAAATAAAAACATTGGGAAGTCTTAAGCAGATGACGAGATTCATTCATATTCCATGTAAGGAGCAAGCTTCAGACTTTAGCGGGGAAACCAGTGGAAAAAGATTAGAAATATCTTAGATGAAGTAGAAACGTGAACTCATTTTTAAACTGCGATAATGTCTTTGAAGTTCAGCAAACTGGGTGTTAGACTCAAGAATATCTCCTTTAGGAAAACCTCCACTGACTAATCCCATGAGACAAATAAAGGAATCAAGAGCTGTAAGCAGTTAAGAATGTTGTATCTGACTTTCTTTAGTTACCAGTTAAGGTGACTGGAATGATTCAGTTCACAAAAAGGAGGTTAGTAATAAATGCTAAATTGAAGTAATGGTTTGACCAGTTGAGGGAAATCCCTTCTCTCAAATTTGCCAAGTAACATACCTCTCTCTCCTGTATCAGCCCTCCAGTTTAGATTTAGGTGTTCAACTTTTGGTGGCTTAGGTTGAATGAGTTTAATCCCATCCTCAGTGATGCTGCACTACCAATTGAAGATAAATAAATATTCTGGCTAAAATCTCAGGTGTGAAGATAAACTGGTGTTTGGAATACACAGGCTTCTTTCCTGTTTTTTCTGCTCACCAAAATAATGGCTATACTTGTCACCCTGCAAATCCCTTGGGAGACATATAGGTAGATAGATAGATAGATTTACCACTTTGTATCTAACTGCCATTACTGCTAGTAGGAGACGTATGTGGGTATTGAGAGCAGAATATGCCCTAGTTTCACGTACCTGAATTATTTTTATTTTGCATGGAAATATGATTAGTTGTAATGAGAATTCAGATTTCAATGAAGGTGAGGTAGCTTAATGGTGAGAATTTAGTGCACTTTTACAATCTGATTATCTTAAAATGTCTCAACTTACAGCTTTTTCAAGCAGACATAATGGACCTTATTCAATAAGTTTGCTTAACCAGGTGTTACTTGTGGAGAAATATTGCCATTATTCTAAAAATAAAAGATTATGTTTCCATGTTACTACTGGGCTTTTTCTTTTTCTTCATACAAAAGGAATTTCTGATATAGCCCTGAAATTCTTTTATTAATGTCTTTATTTCACTGAAATCAAAGTAGCCTGTAGAACTGGCTCCCCCATTTTTAGGTTTTCATATATATCTTATGATAGTAGTAACTCAGAGATATTTTAGCTTCCATAAATGTTATGTGGCAAAAATAACATAATTAAAAAAACATGGCTTTGTAGGAACCAGGAAAACCATAGTCTTGTGAGGAAATAGGGTCCTAGAGAATAGAAACAGGGCTGCGACACTGAAGAATGGGCCTCCTAAACCTGCCTTTGGTACTAACTCATCGTGTTATTTCAAGCAGCTTGTCACACCTCCGCCTCAGGGTCTTCATCTGTAAATTGGAAGCAGCAATTCTTCCCATATCTCAGGACAAACCATGAGAGGAGCCAGCGTTCTACTTGCTGCTTGAACAAGCTGTATGAAAAGCTTAGTTAGTATCGGTACGTTCTCCATGCCTTTCCCCATATGAATGACACAGCCTCTTCATTTCGTGTGCAGACCAACTGCTGGAAATGAGGTGAAGTTTATGAAAAAGGCCTCAATATGTGTGCTTAAGGCCACAGACTGTGTCTGCTTTCCTTTGCTACTTTGGGAATCCTGCGCCTGGCATAATAAGGCACAGACTGATTTGGGAACACTCCGTTTTGTGATTGCCATAATTCAATGTTTTTCCTAGGTACAGCTTTGTGCTCATAACGGGATTAAGCAGTCTCAAGTAAAAAATATAGTCTTAGGAACACCACAAGGTCAGCTACTCAGAGGTGTGGGGTTTTTTCACTTTACGTGTATTGTGCATGCATATATATATTTATACACATATGAATGTCTTTCATCCTTTCCATGTTTAAGCATCAATACAGAGAAGAACTCAATACCTGCCATGTTATCAATGTAGGAGGGCATGAGGACCCAAGAACGTGTTCTTCCACATGTGTCATCTTGCTGTGTCGAGCTGGATATTTATCTGCCTGTGTCAATCCAAGCTGCCTAACCATTAGTTTTCCAGTCTAAGCCAGCTGAGCTTGAACACAGCACTTCCTCTGTTCTGAAAAACAGTGTTTAGGAAAGGTGTACTACATTGTCCTTTGGAAGCACTTATCTTTCCACTGAGAGTACAGGGGCCTAGATGGTGATTTCTGTCTAAAATTAAGGAATAAGTTACAGTAGCATTGAGCAATATGCAACCAGCCTTCAGGTTGCTTGAAAATATTAAAAATGTAAAAAGTATGTAAGAAAGAATTATAACTATGCAGAACGGTTTTAAATATATCCATAACTCACTGTCAGCCCTACAAAGAACAAGGTCTTTAGTGTTATGTATACCTATGGATAATTTCAAATGCCTGTTTTTTGATAGAAAATATACATATTGCTGATGAGGGTATGAACCATATAGATTTCTGGCTGATGGTGTATCATGTGAGTAACCCACTGTTGTTGAACAGACTGGTATTCTATGCAGAAATACAAGGTGAAACAAATTACAAACATGTTAGGGATGACAAAAATTTTGCATCTCACTCTATCAGCATCTCGCCACAGTTTTTCGATGCTGCTTATTTAGTAGCAAACAGAAAGCCTATGAAATGTGGAAAACTGAAACAGATCAAAACTTTTACACAGTTTTGAAAGAATGAAATCATTCCGAAAACATCAGGATAGGACAAACTTATAATGAAATTTCCCCTTTTTTTTTCAAGCTGTAATAGAGCTACTTAAGAAAAAGAACAAAAAATAACATATAACTGAAAAAATATGAAAGCATTGTAAGTCTTCTCCTTCTTCTTCATTAATTGTACAAAGGATTGGATCCTGTAGTCCATACTAAACATTCAAATTGATTAAAGTTTTGTCTGGGGAAGTAGGAAAGATCACACTACTTGCAAGTGGTGCTTTTTACTGATGGATATAGAAGATTGGCTGTGCCATTTCAGTCTGTCGATTCTCAGTCTGTGCCTGGGACTGAAATGGCAAAACCACTGAAATCCAACATAGATCCAAGAAGTCTGGAAAAAGCTAAGAAGCGAGTATTGTGGTGAGCGCTTCAATGGCAGCAAGAAAGTGCCAAATGGCAACACGACAGAAGTAGTTTAAAGATCATTCTTTGACTCAACTCTTAGTGTTTGAACAAGTTTAGGGCTATTCTGGATCATGACCTAGAGAAGTCACCGGAGCTGTTCTACCCTCACTGAAGATGTCACTGGGAAAAAAGCATCACCCCCATCTTTTAATTTCCTTTACTGGACAATCCAAGCTTTGCTTTGTCTCATGTAAATATGCTGAGAACTCACTTTTATTGTTGCAAATCTCTTATGAGGACAGGCTGAGAGAGTTGGGCTTGTTCAGCCTGGAGAAGAGAAGGCTGCAGGGAGGCCTGATTGCGGCCTTTCAGTACTTGAAGGGAGCCTATAGGAAAGACGGGGAAAACCTTTTTAGTAGGGCCAGCTGTGACAGGACAAAGGGTAATGGATTTAAACTAAAGTAGGGTAGGTTTAGACTCAATATAAGGAAGAAATTCTTTACAATGAGGGTGGTGAAACACTGGAACAGGTTGCCCAGAGAGGTAGTGGAGGCCCCATCCCTGGAAACATTCAAGGCCAGGTTGGACGGGGCTCTGAGCAACCTGATCTAGTTAGCGGTGTCCCTGCTCACTGCAGAGGGGTTGGACTAGATGACCTCTAGGGGTCCCTTCCAACCCAAAGCATTCTATGAATCTATGATTCTGTGATTGTCATCAAAAGCAACAATTTGCTGAGCAGGCATTTTTGGGTGATATTCAGGGTACTGTTATGATATTGTTGTCCATTTTGAAGTCTTCCATAGCCTGTGAACCTCCATGCATGTTCAGAGAAAGTTACTTTCCTATTGTCCCTGTGCCATACGCACATATAGACATGTATATGTTTTTGAGACCTAGAGCTTTTAGTGATTGGCTCGGCTAGCACCATCCTTAACAAGCTTGTTTTAGTCTATTACTTCAAATTAATTTTTTAAGACTAGAGCATTAGAGAGTATGTCTGCTGGGGCTACAGTTGGAAAGACAAGTCTGAGGGCTAAACTATGAAATAAAAACAGCACATAAGGGAAGAAAATTGCCTAAAGGAAACATACTGCTGTTTGAATAGCAGGCGAGAGGTGGGAGGCAACCAGTTGAAACAACCCTAGTTAAAAAAAAAAAAAAAAAATAAAAACTGAGAAAAAGATCCAGATCCTCTTTAATCTGCCAGTTTTAGCTTATCCTACACATTTCTCTTATCTCAGTGGTTGACTTCTGAGAAGTACTGGTAAAAAAAACCCCTAAAATTGCAAATGCTTTAGCGATGGCACCCTGCCAGCTGGCAGATATACATTGGGGACATGGGGGGCAGAGAGTGGTTTGATGCATCTCGTATGGCACACGGCAGGGCAATGTCATTTTGTGTACAGCTCTGTGCACCCATTAAACTTTGCAAGTCAAATTCTGAGTTCCCGTGACTTCCCCAAAGGATAGGAAATAATAAAAACATAGATGTGACAACCAGAAGATTGTCATAAACACTCTGAGATCGCCTGTGCTGGTTTCTTTTCCTTTTCCTTCTGATTTCTGGATTTTGAGTGCTCGTTTTTTAGTTAATTTCTCCAAAGCAAAATATTATTTCCTAAAGAAAACTGAGATTCTTCTGTGGCTCCAAGATCTGGAACTTAAAGAAAACACTGTGTAAAACCATGAGGCTCATACTATCACTAAGAAATAGCAAAGCTGAGTCTAAAAAACTGTCCAGAACCTGTAACTCTGACTATACTCAAGCCCTGAGTCCCTTTGAGGACCTCCCTCATATTCATCAGGTGCAAGCAGAGCAGGTAGTACAGGACATTCCTGCATGTCCTTCTAATAGAAATATTCATCTAGGTCAAAGGAGACAATCCTGTTGCCTCAGCTTCAAATGATATGTGATGCCCGTTCCAATTCCTTGCACTTGTTCTGTGGATGTTTAATACCAGCAGCTTCAACAGCCTCACCTGGCTCCTGAGGCACCTAAGAAACCCAAGCCTGAATCCTAATGCAGTTTCAGGGACAAATAGGAACGGCCACATTGATGTGATTGTGTGTCCATACCCCCAAAATTACATCTGGCAGACCACGGCGAGCTGTGATTTTTGGACTTACAGGCAGCTAAAATGTTGTCAGTGCAACTGCAGCCTTCATCTAGCAAAGGGTCCCTGTAATATTATGCCTTACACTCCAGATCCTTTTCTTTCCTCTGCTGGGCACGTTGCCTGTAGTTCTCCAGGATTTGGTTAATTCTGAGATCCCCAACTTTCAAATTTATACCTGCATCCTAACACTAAACTTGTTTTCTATCTACAATAAATTTCCCGTTAATTTAGCTAACACACATCATGCATTTAATTCTCACAAGGTCAAAACCACTGACTAATTAAGACTGAACAACAGTTAATACGCCCCTCCTAACTAACTCTCTTCCAGAGCAAAGAGGGGGAGTTTGAACTTATAGAGTTAAAAATTAAATAGGAAATCAGACACCATTTAAATGACCAGAAACTGTTCAGTTTCCTATTTTAATCTGACAAAGAAATCCTCCTTGAAAAAACAGAACCTGTGAAGCTGCATCTGTCCTGCGTCCTGTAATCCTTTGTGGGAGAATCAGAGGAACTCTGTATCAGCTCAGAGTAGGTATGTGCGTACATTCATGTATGTAGAGTTACTCTAAATGTACACTACTCTCTCGCTCCAGAAGGTAAAATGGGAATTAACTGAAAAGTTTGCTGTTAGTTGAGCGATCTTCACGTTTAACTCCTTCTCTACAAACTGGCTGTGTTTAAAGCAAGCAGAAATATTTTTTCCTAAAGTGGTTTAAGAAAAAAAGTGCTGGAAATTGCCACTATATCCATTTTTTAATTATGTTAACAACATAATCATTGCTAGACCTCCTCTTCACCCCCACCCTCACCCCAGAAAGCAAGTACATTTGAGGATACAAAATGTCATTGAAACACTGCGAAAAAATATTTCCAACTGCTCTGTTGCTAGCATAGCATGGCTATAGCAAAACACATACCAGTGAGTTGGAATCATATCATTCTGAGCATCTGCACTACTCCTCCTTGGAGAGTGCATACTAATCATCTCTCTTCATGGTCAGTAACCACATAAGGACAACACCAGACGATGCCAGTGGTTTTGGTCCTGTAGCATTTATATGCTTTCCTGCAAAGATAGTCATGCCAGATAATATTCGTCAACCTTGTCTTTGGTCTTCTCTCTTGATTGAGGCAGATGTTTATTTTCCATCTGCACTATATGTCAGTGCAACTGCAGCCTTCATCTGGCAAAGGGTGCCTGTAATATTATGAGGCCATCGCATAAGCTGCTGGAAAGATTACTCTTGTGAATAAAATCAGTTTATGGCTAAAAACATTTATTCTTCATTTTGATAAGCCCTTAACAAATGAAAATTTGCTTCCTTACACTTTTGCCAAGCATAGGACCGTGTTTATTTCTAGCTATATGGGTCACGAAGGATTCCCAGCTGTTAGATAGAGTCAGTTGTGCATTGCTGCACTCAACAACATCTGTTTCACAAAAACAGTATCCAGCTTTTAGCGCTCAAATGGAGGTTATACCATATGCCAGCAGACCACTTAGTTTTTACCTTGGGAACCAACTTTACACTAGTCAAGGTAACAGAGGAAGTACTGAGTATTTAAATGCTACCAGGCTTCAGTCACATCTTCATGTGCTCTTGTCATTTCCAACTATATATAGTAAAATTAGTTCCAAGCATATACCGCAAGCTGTTCCTCTGTTTAATTATTAACTGGAAGAAAGTTTGTTTGCAAAACAGTTAAAATGTTTTTTGTGATAGATTCTGATGTTGAAAGTGGTGCCATAAGATGCTTCTGCAAATACAGAACCTTGTTAAAATGTCAAATAATATCAGCTATCAACAAAGGCAGATCAGGTTGAATACCCTTTAACCACTGAGCAGGATGTTAAAAAGCCGTACTACCATGGAACTCTTCAGAGCCTCACAAACCATTCAAAATGTCTGGCGGTGTTACACTACCAGGATGTTTTCGATTATGATTTATGTTGTTCTACCAACTGTCTTCTTTCCTCTCATTTGGTTTTAATCACTTAATGGCTCTCTAGAAATAAAGTTTTAAAAATGCGTATCTTTGACAGCAACAGATAAATTAGATTAAAGGAAATGCCTCCGATAGATGAATCATTCTCTAAGGAGAATACCAAAGAATTTTATGCCCTTACTGGTAGGAGGAGGACAGTTGTCGCTGGTAACATTGCATGGTATTATATTGCACTTAGTGATGGAGTAAAGCGGATTTGTTTGCCGATGATTCATTTCTATCATAAACAGTTTGTTGCAAAATACATTCCTTAATGCCCTGCAAGATGTTTTCAGTAGCACACGGATTAAATTTGGTGTGTACTCCAGAGTCACTATAAGATTCACATTATACTTGATTCTACCAAACCGTGTCACTGAAAATATGGATTATGCCGGTGAAGTGAATGAGTTAGATTCTGTTAACACAGACAAATTTTACTTGTATGCAATGCAACTGACTGCAGTGAAATCATTCTTCATTGAAATGATGCAGAAAGCCAGTCATGATACTATAGACCAGTTTGCTCCAAATCCCATCCTCAGTTTGTAAAACTGAAGAACAAGAGGAGTCAAGTTGCACTACGTAATTGCTTTTATCTATTTCCCTGCCATTACACAGCGAAGTAAGTAACAGGTTCACATCACCAAACAGATTCTGTCCTGCCAACTTCCAGGGGAGCAGTAATAAATTCACTTGGTCCATTGCAAGTCTTCTGTGAGCATGCCATGTGCATAGTACAAGTTGTACCTGGCTTAGGCTGTCTCTGCTTACCTCCTGAGTTGCACTATGGGCATGCCTCAAGCTCCTCTTGCTCTATTCTGCTTGAGCAGGGACCTGGTCACCATGCCTCTTTCCTGGATGTTCATGTTTTGCTTCTGGATGAAAACGATGGTGTGTTCACAGGCTGATACGGAGTTGACACCCTGATATGGAGCAAGGTATAGCCAGAAAAGCATCCACCTCCAATAACAGATGCTCAATTCCGTATTACAGACGTTGCCAGAGCCTTACAAAGCAGTGCTTTTGGGCAATGTGTCAATAAATCTAACAAAGAACAAAACAAGATCCTAAGGATGCATACAACAAAATCTAAGTATGCCAAGTCATAAATTATATTAAGAATTCAAGGGGTTGTCCCCAAAAGGGACACTGACAAGAACAGGGATTCCAGGACAGAGCAGAACATGAGAAGTGGTAAATTTCTGAACAGAATGATGTGACCTTATGGTTTAGTTTGGGTACCCTTTTGCAGAAAACACATGTTGAAGCTTCAGATAAATAGGGATGGAAGAGAAATAAGATTGCCAAGTTTTTAAATTCAGGTTAGGTGCTTGAGGGATAGAAAATCTTCCCAGACATCTAGAACCAAACTGATTTAGCAAAACAAGTCAGAGGAGTTACATCCATTCATACTGCATCAGGACCTGGCCTCTAACTATGGCTTCTCTGTTGGTTTTTTTTTAATTTTGCTCACTGTAGTCAGCTATGTAACTGAGCTACTCCTGAAACAATGTTTACTCAAATCTTGTGTGGAAATTTGAGTTTTCAAACCTGTTTTCTGTTTTCAAACCTTTAAGAAATCATCCATCTAAGAATGATCTACTCAGAGGGCAATATGGAATGCTTCATGCATGGTAAAAATCCAATGAATCCTTGAAATTATCAGCTCTGTCTATTTATGATGGGAAAAAAAACCCCTCTTTCCTTATATTTTGAATATTTTTTTCTATCTTTGTCAACGTTAAATTCTTTGGGTCATTGATGCCTTTCTGTAAGTGTGTCATGCCTGTGTTTGCCTAATTCTGTATTACAAATAATAAGTTTAGTTTGTTTTTCCCTCAACTCCTAAAATTACTGAAGTTTTGCGTCTCCCTTTTTTGTCACCAGCAATTGCCCGAATAGTCACACCCTCCACAAACTAAACCAGGGGTTTTAATTAAAAATAAAGTAACCTTTGCAAAAATGAAAGTTATGCTATTGCTTTATAGCTTGCAGTCTTCAAAATGTGTAAGTTGATGGAAAATCTTCCCTTCTATTCCTTAATTTTTGGCATCCAGCTCAGTTTTGAAGTGTTGGCCCTTGCTCCACTTGGAAAACATGAGGATTCATGGCAATGAAAATAATACTGAGATGGTTAGGATTCTGGGAATATTTCCTCTTCAACTCAAACAACAGCAAAAAATGTTCCCTCCTCAGTCCATGACCTTATCGCAGATTTTGACCAAGCATGCTAAAGTTAAAACAGTAACTCTGTACATACAGTAGTCAGAAGTGCTCCTGCTCCCGTTGATTTGATAGGAAACCTGTTAAGTACATTAGACTCATTCTGGCCTTTGAAACTTTGCTCTTTCCTCCCAGTGAATCATTGCCAAGAACAGAGGACCTCTTGGTGCCCCTTTTCAGCCCCTTCATTTCTACCACACGTCTGTTCAACCTTGCTCCACATGAGCAGAACCGCACAGGCACTTTGAAAGCCCATCTTTGGCCCGGAGCGCCTATGCCGCTGCTACTGCAAAGCCATCATGTCTCACAGCTACCAGCTAAAAAGAGCCGCTCTTCGTTTGTCAGCAGCAGCAGCCAAAATGTCAATATTGAATCTGTGAATCTCACTGAACACCTACTCCCAGACCCTCATTTTTCTGAGCCCAGCATACTTCTGCATGGAGTCCCACAGCCCACACAGGGTAGCAGGAGGGTAGCAGGCAAGTGTCCTTTCCAGGGCAAAGGGGTCAGACAAATTCTTGCTCAACCTTTTGGTGGTTCCACCGTCATATTCTCCACTCTTTATATATTTCGTCTACCAAATCAATGATGACTGGCACTATCCGCTTCTGACTCCCCACTACCTGTTTGTCATCGAGTCTTTTTATTACGATTTTGTGCTTCTCTTCGATGCCCCTTTCCCCTCTCCCCCATTTGAAATTCTCCACTGGCTTTATTTAAGCTCTCCCTAAGCCTTCAAGTTTGGTGAGCTTTTCTGAACAAAATATATTAAAAACCAAGCTGGTTTTCCAGGTGGGTTTTCCCAAGCTCTCACAGCTCTCATTAGAGTAAAGTTTTTACAGTTACATCTGTGCAAACAGTGAAAACAAATACAGCGTAATGGCACGGAGCTGAAGGAAGTTAAGTGCACCTCTCCACCTGCCAAGGCCCAGATGTGGGAAATAACATGGCACAAAGACCCCAGATATGGGGACACAGCAAAATTATTGCTACAGAAGGCTTTGGTACTACGTTAGTTTAATTTCTTGAAGCATAATGTTTTCTGCAACCACTTTTTCTGTAAGATTTATAATGTCGCTACAATCAGAAATGAGCAAAATGTTTGTCTGCAATGAGGAATGCCCATCGTTAAGAGAGACCATAAAGAGAGATGTTTGTGTCTATTACCAGAGTTAGGTAGGACATGCAACTTACAGCAGGACTTACTGCCTTACAAAATTTGGATGAGTATTAAGAGACCAAAAGAAAAGTCTGCTTTCTGAAATTTCTGAGATTTCCTAACGTCCCTCCAACCCCAAAAATGAGGCCAGTAACACTCACACTGAATCTCTTTCTCTTCATAAATCCTCTTATTTATTCTCACCAAGTGATGCTATTTGGCACATAAAGGCAGTGTTGTTTCTTAAAGTTTTCTTAAACAAAGAACCCCCCTGTTAGCGCTAGACGCTTGTATCTGTCAGACAGGCACAAACTGACATTGACTAGTGATGGTGAAAGCCTGGAGAGCTTCTGAGATGTAGACCGCCACACAACTGCTCATACTGGATCAGGCCACGGTTCTATTGTACCCAGCATCTGATCTTTAATAATAATCAGGACGGTGGTAGACCATGCACAGCACACCCCTCCCTCAAATACACTTTCTGCCATTTGTGCAATCCTACAGGCTTTACAGGCTGGACATGCCACCCACATCTTTCCACTTAAACAGCCCTTTTTTTAGACCCATGTATGCATTCTATGATATCCTTTGGTTATGAGCTCTATGATTTAATTACCACGTGAAAAAATAATGCCTTTCGTTTTGCTATTTAATAAGGTAATTGGGTTCCCCTTTCTTAGCTTCTGTATTACTAGTTGTTCCCAGTTCTCCGTCTCCATGCTGTTTGTGACTTTACAGACTTGCCCTCAATCTTTCCATTTCCAAATGGAGGAGTTGAGTCTGTTCAATCCCTGTTCATGAAGGAAGCCTTCCTCTGTTCTTCTGATCACCATTTTCACACTCTTCTACTGCTGTATCCTTCCTGGTATGGAGGAAACCGGAACCACATAGAGTACTGATGGGACACACTAGGGATCCACAAAGGCATAATGAACTTTCTGGTTTGGTTTTGATTCCTTTCCCAATAATTTCTAACATTCTATTTGGGGTTTCTATTGCCTCTGAGTTTTGAGCTGACATTTTCATACCCACAGTGAGTCAAGATCTCTTTTCTCAGTGGTAATAGCTAATCTAGAATGCATCACTGTATATGTATAGTTTACAATTGTTTTTCCCTATATGCATTATTTGGCACTTACGGATATTGAATTTGCTGTATTGTTCTTAGTCATTTAGTTCTGCGAGATCTTTTTGTAACTCTTTGTACACATTTACCACCATGAATGGTTTTGAATCATCTGCAACTTTGCCACCCCTCTTTCCAGATTATTTCTAATTCGGACAGCAGAGGTTGCAGCCCACACCCCTGACAAGAGGTGGTATCATGGTATGACAGGGACTTTTTCCCTATGTAGAAAAGTTCCTCTACAGGAACCTGTGTGTCCTCCTCTAAAGCAACTATCAGCACAGAGGATTCATCCAGCTTTTCTGCTATGGTTTTATGATCCTTGACTTCTCTTTTCACACTTGAGTCATTTCTTAGCCCTCAAAAGTAGTTTCACACAATTTCTTCTCTGCTATGAAAAACTTGTTATTGTTTTTATGCTTTTATCAAATTATTTATCAATATTTTCTTTTGCTTTCTTTATTAGTGTTTACATTTACAGTGCTAGAATTTATGCTTTCATTTTTTTTTCTTTCTTTAGACACTTGACCAGAAGACTGATTCCTGCCACCTGAAGAAGGTCTTTTGTTCCTAATTGCCTTTCCAGTTCTATTGAGTCTTCTCCCCTGATTCTTTTCCAGTCTGTCGTGGTTTAACCCGGCTGGCAACTCAGCACCACGCAGCCGCTCGCTCACTCCCCCCCTCCCTCAGTCGAATTGAGCCGCGATCACACAGCCCGAGCTGTGACCACTCTGCCCACGACCGACCAACCGACCGAACTACGACCGAACTAACTAACCCCCCCAAGCATGACGTTATATGGTATGGAATAGCTCTTTGGTCAGTTTGGGTTAGCTGTGCTAGCTGTGCTCCCTCCCAGCTTGTTATGCACCTGGCCGAGCAGGAGAAGCTCAAAAAGTCCTTGAGTGGTCTGAGCACTACTTGGCAACAGCTGAAAACATCAGTGTGTTATCAACATTCTTCTGGTACTAAATCCAAAACACAGCACTATGCTAGCTACTATGAAGAAAATTAGCTCTATCCCAGCCAAAACCAGGACACAGTCCTTCAGGACAACTTATGTCTCGGTGCACACAGGTTTGTTTCTACGTTAACAATTATAATTATACATACAATGATTCAGAAATGCAGGGAATCTGTAGAGCAATAGGAAAGTAATTGTCTTGTAAAATTACAGAATTACAGCTGTAAGTAATACAAGACAGAATAAGGAGGTACTGTAATATGCAACTTCCTTTTAAATTCTACCAACATCTGGAAAAATTGGGATGGATGGAAGAGGGCAAACGAAAATATAAAGATGCCTTGCATTTACCTCCTGATGGCACAGACAGTTCACATCTGCCAAATCAGGACTGGTAATGAGGCCAGGTAATGAGGCCAGATTGCTGCAGGGAAAACTTTGTTCGTTTGAGTTGGGTTTTTTTGTTTCAAATATTTACTATATTTTAACTATTACCACAGCGAAATAATTTGTTGGTCTAGAAAGAGTGAAATCCCATGCTTAATGGAAATTATTCAAAAGCTCAGATTCATCCTTCTTTTATTAGCTCACAGTAGCGGGAAGAATTGGACAAGAAGGATGTTTAGATTTCAAGTGTAAGGATTTGCTTTCTGTCGTGTCACATCAGTCCTGGGATCTGTTTAAGAAGAGGTATTTATCAAGCTGAATGTAGGTTTCGATCACCTCTGTCAGTGGAGTATAGTGGAAACTGATGAAATATGGACAGAAATGTGGGAAAAATATAGAAAAGACCTTCACATAGATACCGGTGTGTCCAAGTTACTCTACTCTTCAGTCTGCCCCAACAGCTGACTTACTATAGTATTTTTCTGTGTTCATTCCTAAACCCATCTGTGAAGCTTTTGTTCTTTCCATGTGACTAAAGTTTCATATATGATCAAATAGTATTGTTATTTACCAGCAAGAGGTTAATAGCCGCACAGACTTGACTAACAAGGACCATATTCCAGAAATAACCAATTGATACAAGACAGGTTATTCAGAGCACAGGGTAACACTAAATGTGCATTAAAATGTGGCCTTATTTTAGTGGGTAATGTGCAACCAGGCAAGTGTTCTTCATTTGTATTTAGCTCAGAAGTTATCCATCTCTACTTGAAAAAGCAGATTTTCTTAGAGCTGGGAAAATATTTGTATGCTTAAGAGCTTGTAGCTTTCGTGCTACATGAAGTCATGATTTACTTCAGCTGTTCTGATGACAGATATTACCTCTACCTGCAAACCATGACTTGTGCATGTCCTTAAAGCACTGTGGGTCATCAGCAGTAATTCTATCATTTGTTTTGATGGCAACTTTGGAGGCTGTTGATCTTTTCACTGCAGAAAAGCTCAAGACTAATGATAGTTTATTTGTCTACACCTTCCCTGCATAGGTTGAGACTCAGTCTTCCTTTCAGTCCTGGTGTTGCACACAGCTAAATGGACCTGTGAAGACCCTGTTTAGCTGGTGAAAACTTTCCATTTGGGTTTTGTTGCCTAGTGTTTTCCTGACTCCAGTTTCCCTGAATATTAACATATAAAAAATTTGGTTCTTGTTCTTTTCTCAGCATAGTTATAAGGGGTGTTTGATCTCAAAAATTTGGATGCCCGCAGTGACTGCTGGCTGCATCTGAGATTGTCTCCCCAGGCTTCTTCAGTGGTCAACAGAGAGAAGGACAACGTATCTGTCTGACCTGTTTAAGATATCTGCTTCATGATGGGATGAATCACACCTTGGAAGTGTCTGTCCGTCTGCTGCTAAGACAGGGGTCAAGGCAAGTAACTCATATGTAGAGTCTCTCTGTAAATATCTTTATGTGGTCAAATGAATCCCACCCAGAGTGTGCTGTCACTTTTTCTGAGCTGTAAAATTTCATTAACAAAAACGGTTGAAGGAGAACATACAGTACTTGAAAATCTGTTCTTTTACCTCTAGCTCACTGATTTGAATGCAGGCTGAGAGCACTCACGGTCTAGCAGCTGTTCAGTGACCTATGTGACATGCTTTGAGTCCTCAGATTTTGGTTTTGCAAAGTCCTAAAATAACCTTCTTTTTGCCATCCACCTGCTCCATTGCCACTGCCTGCACACGTGGGGTGCTTGCTCAGGCATGGTAAACGTGCTCCTTTGTACCTCCTTGAAAACAAGTTCTTTAGGTAATTATTATTCCAAATGCAAGAACAGGGGAAGAATACAGATTTACCTGATCTTGACAGTGAACACTATTGTCTAGAGTTAGTATCAATCAGCAAAGTACCAGACAGGACATCAGGAGACAGGGACTTCCTAAATACTGATTTGTACTCAAGTCCTCTACTGCCTTGATATAATTTTTCAATGCCAACTAAGACCTTTGTCCTAATTTTGAAAATAATTCATGGTTTAACCCCCAACTACATCAAATTTGCATCTATGAATCCTGCTGACAGCTAACCTCTTCAGAGACTACACTGCCCGCAAAGCTAAGAGCGAAGCTGGGGATGCAGTGTCCTCTGTTTGGGGCATCTGGCTAAGGAACAACAGTCCAGCAGAAAACACCTTTAGGAAATGTCGCAAAACCCATGAGAAAGACTTTCAGCCCCAGAAATTACAAGGCACAATGAGAACACCTTTCTGTCTCTCCATCTCAAGTTCTTAGTTGAGGAAGCCATACCCCAAGAGAGTTTTGGCCTTAAATGTACTGGAGATTCCCTGAATCCCTCTGTGCAGTTTGCTATTGCAAACACCTTCATATAGTGCCAGGACTCCTGGCAGCAGTATAAAACCCTGAGATGTACAGAAGAAATACTGTTGTGCTTCCTGGGCCTATAGCCATTGAGTGTGCAGGTGGTGCAGTTGCACCAGGACCTGTAGGTTGAAGCAGCCGATGCTGAAAGGTGAGCGAAGATGGAGGCAAGTGCCAGACAAGTTGGTCAGCTATTTTCATTCCTTATGTCAAGGAACATGCTAGCCCCTGGTGCTTCAGGTTATTTAGGGAAGACAGTAGTCTCATTGCCTGTTGAAGAGGTTTACATTATCCTCTCTTCAATTTCCAAGGGATGTTACAATGTGCCTGGCAGGACTAGAAGCCAGTAAAAGGATTAAAAATGCAACTTTCCTTAAAACATTCATGCAAAATCTGTATCTACCTAGTTGAATGCCTAAATTACTTTTGACTTTCTGAGGATTATATAACTATACATTTTCCATATACAACACTATTTCAAGGAGATTACCTGAAAAGGCTGGCTTCAGAGCCCACCACACAGAAGCCTTAATATATTAATAGTATCTGTTGGTATAACTGGGAAACAAAGCTGTAGAGAGTTATTCAGTTGAGTGATACTAGACAAGTTAGAAAATGCTTGCGGTATCATTTTGAAATGCTTTGATTACAAAAGCGTTCGTAATGTAATGACAGTGCCATCAAATCCCGGGTACGTGTTCATACCACTCTCACACAGATCCGGTACTCAGAATTGGATTGGGTTTGTTGTCTCGAGACTGCAACTGATTACTAAAGAGAAGAAAAAAGTCTCTTAAAACCCCCGTTATTGGTGTTGTCCCATTCACCGAAGGTTCCCAGCCCTTTCGTCGGTGCAAAGACACACACACAGTGGACGTGAAGTTTAACAGCTGCAGGTGTAGATCCCTCAGAGCAAAGGTGGGAAGGAGGAGGTGGCTGGTGAAAGAAACCCCAGAAATCCACGTAATAAAAATGTTTCCAACCACAACCTTAAAATAATAACTGTGCTGTTCATCAGGCATTCCAGCCAATAGCTCATGCTCTGTCCCGTTGCATCATACACTTACATCCCACTGGTAATGACTTGTTCTTTGAATTGCAATTAACCTATTTAAGACCAATTAAGAAACAGATCTTGAATAGGCCTGCTGTATTACAGCTCAGTACTCACAGAAGATGACAATGATGTTTTAATTAAATATGGGAGCAAAAGGTCTCAAACTGAAGCTTACAGCTAACTAAGCAGCAGTCATTTGGTTACTGAACAGGCAAGGAGCTTTATGGTCTCCTTCCACATGGTTCAGCCTCCATAGCTCTCAAGTTTGCTTAAGGCTAAATAGCTTTCCTAATCTATTATTGCACAGAAGTCGTCCCTCCCGCCCCCATTTTCCAGATCGCAGTTTGGTATGTTTTAACAAACTAGAATAATCCCTCGGTTTTTGCAGGGCAAGAGTATTGCTGATAAAGTGATTTCATTTAGGCAAATTAACTCTGTTAGTTACATGAAAGATTGAACACTGTTATCTTACGCTGGTATGTGCAAAGTCTCATAAGTGCAAAATACACATCAAGGGCCAATTTCACATGAAAAACTCCTGATAGTATAAGAGCTGGTTAATATTTCTGAATTATTAAGTCTGACAGCATAATCATGCTTTTTTGTTGTTTAGGCTGTTGATACCAGATGTTTAATGCACAGTAAAATGTGATAGTGTAATAGGAAGCATTTTAAGGAAGTGCAATTTTGGAAAATGAAGAAAGTACTTGGGGTAATTTAAAGCATAAAAACAGATGCTGGAACTTGGAGCTGGTTTAGTTTCAAATAAAGCGGAAGCCTTCCCTTAGAAACCTATGGATATTCACCATCATTTGCTTTCTTTCCTGGACACAGACCCGGCTGGCATTGCTGTGGCCAGCTTTGGCCAGGAAGTCGGGTCGAAGTGTCGGGTCCCACCATCACACCATGCTCAACATGCCTTGGCTATAGACCTGCAAATGCGAGGGAGGGATCGCCCCCGCTGGGTTAGGGCTGCTTGTTCTGCCTCTGCTGTTTATTTAGCACACAACGACCACAGGACTGAATTAAAAGCTTGACTGCGAGTCTCTTCCAGGTGTAGCACTGGATTCTGAGTAAGTCTTGCAGGTATTGCAGGGACACCAGATTTAAACTGGGATGTGTTACCAAGTTGGTTGTAAAAGTTGGCCGAATTTAGACCACGTGATGCTTTTGTTAACTATTATAAATTGAGGTTGAAAAAATACTGCGCAACGCATCTATGATTATGTATTTATTTTAAATATATATTCGATAAGACATGTATAGTCAGTGAGTTGCACATGAAAGACTAGCTTCATATGGAGGCAACAGACAATAATGAGTGCTGATCAGTATTTTGGGACTGCCGAGTCTAATCACATAATCATGCTTCCCTTTTTCTTGCTGCTTCTTTTGGCACCAGATGTTTAAAGCACAGTAAAATGGAACCTTAATGTTCTCTGTAATTAATGGCTGAAAGCACAGAAGTATATACAGGCGGGTTGTGTTTCTATTAAGACGTTGTCATATAATTTATGAGAGAAAACAGATGTTCCTTTAAACAATTTTCACTTGGTGTGCCCGGAATTCCCCTTGAGAAATGAAAAGTTGTGGGAATTTTCCATGACAAAAAGGAGTGAATTTCATACTTTAAAAATACTTGTTAGCATACAAAACACATATGAAGACAGGAAACTTTGTCACAGCAAGAGCCATTCCAGTTTGATTATACATCTCCTTGTGTGCTGCAAGAAGTCCAGATCTTAGGCAAGGACCTCACAGAGCTCAACTGAAGGACAGAGTTCACCTACAGGAGATTAGGTCCCTCCTGATCTCTGACTATTCAGTGTGTTGATTTGTTTGGGGTCTTTTTCTTCTTTTTTTTTCTGTTTTTTTAAAAGTTGCTGCTTTTCATTGCCTCAAGTAAGCTCTGTCAGATCCTCTTTGACACCCATCTGAACACAACTGGTATTTTGACTGTCTTCAGTGGCTCTGATTTTCAGAGAGCAGCTGCTCAGAGCTTTCTAATGACTGGGCTCTTTTAAGGTGTTCCAACTCTATCACCCAAAACAAAGCACCCAGATAGGCCTTAGTTCAAATGGGCTTTGGGTCATCAATTTATGGCACAGCGAATTACCTCTGCAAAGCTCCTTGCAAGTACTTCTTTTAGCACAACAGCCCTCACAGGTGAAGAAATTATTTTCCACTCGTGAAAAAATGCAGCAGAAGTGGAAGAACATGGTGAGAAGCTACACAAGTACAAGCCAGGCTCAACTTCAAACTCAGGGGTCAAATATTCAGGCAAATTCTTGCAGCTTTGATATTTATCTCACATCAGCTGAAGGGCAATAACCATCTGTGAATACAGGCTTAGTCCATGGCAAAGGAGAGTTTAATTAGCCTACCTCAGCCCATGGTGAAAGAGGTGTAGTGGCTTTGGTTGTGCACAGCAATGTTCTTCTTGTCACTGGTCTTCAAATCCCATTCTTAGGCCTCTCAACCATGATTTGAAAAAATCATAAACAGATAATCAAATTATTTCAGGGGCTATTATTTTCTAAATAAGGAGAAAACTTCCACTGACTTGTCTTCTGATCATTGGTTTTCCCAAGCTTCAAACAGATGTGACCAAAGGCTGCTGCCATGTGGTCCAGATTGATAGGCAGGCCAATCAGAAGATACCAAGTGTTACTTGCTCAGCACCATTTTCCAGAGCAAAACAAAGATTCAGGATCAGATCCTGTGTTTAAGAATTGTCCCATTATCTCATTTCAAATTAAAATAAGCTTTCCTAATCTTTCATTGCACAATCTGCTAATATTTTTTGTAAACAGATGTGTAGTAGACAGCTGTTTTGTTTAACAACCAACTGAGAAAAACCCGTCTCCTGCATGTAGTAAATAAACAGACGAAATGTTAGATTTAGAATTGCTTCTTTCAGAAATACCAGCCTGAAAATACTAGCTGGGGCACAGCTACCCATGTCTCTTCTCCTTAGCAATTCACATTCATCTTCTGGCAAAGAGCGCAACTTCTCTGTTGCAAGCACATGTGAATGAAAAGCGCAAGCCATCCGCTCTCCAATCTGTACATCATTAGTTTAGCTCATACAAATAAGATTAAAAAAAAAAAAAACCAAAAATCAAATTTGGGGAGCTTTGCTGCAAAATTGCACTAATGGGCTACTTGTAAACACGGATTACAGCAGAAAGTACAAATGATAGTATCCTCACCTGAACCAAGAACACCCACCCCTCAAAATCCTACTGACTCACCACAGACTTTCAAAAGTTTTTCCTGCTTCCAGTCACTTAGCCCCGTCTTGTCAGAGCTTCTGAGAATTTTAGCTGACACATTTGGTAAATTCCCTTTTGGACCTTCTCTGGGGGGAAGAACTTAAAAGAAAAATCTATTTCTGTATGGTTTCATGGATTTGACATTTGCTTCCCTCATCTTTAGTAATCCTGGACTGGTAGAATGTCTGAAACATCATTCCACTATGACTCCATATGGCCAAGATTAAAAATGAATACAACTACAGCACATCTGTCAACATTGACTTACTATTTAATGAGGAATCAGAACTCCAGGAATAAAAAAAAAATAAAAAATCTTTGTTCCTTTTTTACAATACAGTCATTTCTCCTGGCAGAGTGGTCAACTGGGTATTGTTCTCATTAAGTTGTATGACTCCCAAAGTGTCAATAAATTATCTGAGATGCCCAAAAGAGAGGAAAGAAATATTTTCTGAGATTTGTACACATACATATGTGTATATTTATTTGCATAACATAGTAACTATTTGACATGGTAAAGATTCCCACCTCAGAGTTCAGGATTGCTGGAAATAATTCATAGAGGGCTACTGTATTAAGGAAAACTCTTGAAAAGCATGGATTTTTTTTCCAATATGTTTCTCTCTTTTTTAAGAAAAAATTAAAAAACCCCTACATCTCGCAGTAAGCTCCATCCAAATCAATGGGTTATGATAGAAACCACCCTCAGGAGGAAGGAACACTAAAAATACTTACCCTGAAACTGAAGTCATGATGATTCCTTTGCTTGGAGAAGCACGTCAGTGTAACAGAAGTGTTCTCTGCAGCTTCCCTAACCCCAGCTGTACTTTTCAAGGATACAGATGACTCTCATGATAAACCAGGCTGGCTCTACAGAGCACTTTGTTCATTCCCCAAAAGATCTGCTGCTCGAGGACTTGGTGTCAAGATAACTTACCTTGCTTTGCTTGCTATGCCCCGGGAGACTGAAAGAACTCCTGCTCCCAAGAGATTTCATAAGAGATGTGTTTTTTAAAAGTCTGTTTAAAGTCAGGTGTTTTTGCCTGTTTCCCTGCGAGACGACTGTTCCTGACACTATTTTTTTATTTCCAGAAGGTTTAGGCCAATAGGCCTATTGTATTGATTATATTGCTCCTGATCTCAGTTAGGCTGGAGTAAAGTAAATTAAATCACTCCAGATGTAAACCAGTGCTGTGAAGCTCAGAATACAGCCCATAGTTTTGTTGTATGTGAGCTAGTCTTCTCATACATGCTCAGAGAGATACATTTGGGGCAACTTCAGGGTTCTTCAGTGCTGTCACAACTTGTGCATTGCACACATGCTCTACACTTTCGCTGCTTTATAGTTGCCGTGCTGTTCATATAGACACAGTCTCAAACTACCATGGAGAAAAACTTGCAGAGAAATCAGGAGATGGATTAAGCTTCCACAGCTCCCATTGATTTTAAAGGCTTTTAAAAATCAGCGTGCCTAAGGACCAGGCATGTTAACAAGACTGTGGGCAGTGTTTGTTTAGAAATGGATAGCTAAAACACTAACAAGTCATGACAAATTCCCTTTCCTTTAACAGAACCTAAAATTAATGATGAATCTCCCTCCCTCGGAAAAAACAAACAAGCAAACAAACATGTTTGTATGTTAAATATGACACTGAGGTGAGAGGACAAATGATTTGTGTCAAACTTAAAAGTCAGGAGGAAGAAGCCATGCTATCAGAGCAGCAGTTAAACCAGGTATGAACAAAGGTTGTCATTAAAGAGCAGATTTTTAATATATTGTTACAGAACAAATGATGAGATGAGACAACAAAACAGGGAATTAAACAAGACATGTAGGAGCAAAGGGGGCGGAAAAACAACAGAAACAGAGAGAGGAAAAAAACTGCGTGGGAATTTTTGGGAGAAAGAGTACTGGGGCCAATCTGCCAGGGTGGGATTCAGCTCCATATTAAGGCACCTTAAACTTAGGCTTCTTTTGTAGGTGTTTATATGTGTTTTAGGTGTCCAGCTCCCCTTGGTGCGCACTGGAGAGCTACGCTGCGTGGAGCCCAGAGCTAATCACAATAATGCCTGCCCATTTGAGGGAAACTGTCTCCATTGACTGTAATGGGAGTTTAACTACCTACCTTATGTGTAGACACCTGCGTATTCATATTTGCACATTAAAACACATCTAAGTGTCCTAATCCTGAACCTAATAGGCTATGTTGCAATGGCAGGTAATGATGTGACAGGAGGCAAGCTGAAAGTCTGGTAGTGGAAGCCAGGCAAACATGGCACTAACCAGCAGAATGTGGCGGATGGAGAAGGCAGCTGTAACCTTGATACTGGCTGAAGGTGTGTAGGAACCCTGCCTCCTTTTCTTCCTCCCCACCCCTACAGTGACTAAATTGGGAGGAAAATCAGATGAGGTAGCCTACGCTAAGGAACCTGAAAGTGATATCAAAATGTTTGTTCAGTGTGGTTTCAATGTACAGATATAGACATATTCCAGTTCATATATGTATGGACAAGTTAACCCTTGGAAGTATTTGTGCTGCTAGATATTAGGGGAAACCCCCCCCCCCAACCTATTGTTATTAATATGGAACAAAAACATAAATACAGTGCTACTTGCAATTCTTAGTGCTATTCCTACTTGCTATTTCTCTTTTGCAGCAGTGCCTGTGAGAGTAAGGGAATGGTACACATTCAGAGGTTGAGGATAAACAGCGAACATAGTCCTCGAGGTTCTTCATTAGTGAAGAATACAGCACATTTTCAGACAGCGCTTTTCCTGAACATGCTAGGCCATCTGCTCATGAGGCTTTTGGTTTCATTTCAGACACAACTGGCTTCAGCCCATCTCCAGCAGTCAATAAAAAGAAAGTTTCTAAAAAATGAATTACCGTCCCAAAACACAAATCACTTGCAAATGTTGTGATAAAGTTCCTGAACAATACAAAGTGGGCTACCATATGTGCAAACCTCTGTGGGCTGGTGAGGAGGGAGATATTCCCAGTGTAGTTCTCTGAGGCCATGTATATTTTCATTTTAATATACCAGCATTAAAATCTATATTAATTCTTCTTTTTTTTGTTAGTCACTACTGAAAAATCTTTTGTTTAGTTTAAATATCCAGGTTTAACAATTGCTTTTCTGTTTCAAAGCAGAATGCTAATGTCAGTAATCCTAAGAATGCAGCAAAAAGGGCAAATATGTCATGTTGGCTGGAAAGTATTTATGGACATTTTCTAGTGCAGCCTCTCACTTGAAACAGGACTATCATCAACTCAAAATCAGGTCAGGTGTGACTTTTTCCAGCCAGCTGCTGAAAACCTCCAAGGGTGGGCTAAACCCTGATTTCTCTGGGTAACCTCTTCAACTGCTGCATTACTTTCCTGGTGATGAATTGTTTCCCAATGACCAATCTGAGCCTCCCAAGCCACGCTTTGAGTTTACTGTTTGCTTTCAATAAAACAGTATAATGTAGAGACCCAGCAAAGTCTGTAAGAAATACTTAAGTATCAGATAAACCTGATCAAAAAAAGTCACGTAGAACCTAAGGGGACGCAGGTTCTGTCTGCCCATTGGCACTAAAGTCTAAGTCTTCTGAATGCAGCACTTTATTAATAATGCTGTGTCCACAAGAATTTCTGACTTGCAAGCAATATCAGAAGGGATCATCAGAGACAACCAACTACCTGCATTTGATCTGGTGTTAGTTATTAATTTTCATAGAATCATAGAATCATTTAGGTTGAAAGACCTTTAAGATCATCAAGTCCAACAGTTAACCTAACCCTGCCATCCCACCACTAAACCATGTCCCTAAGCACCTCATCTACCTGTCTTTCAAATACCTCCAGGGATAGGGACTCAATCACTTCCCTGGGCAGCCCATTCCAGTGCTTGACAACCCTTTCAGTGAAAAAATTTTTCCTCATGTCTAACCTAAACCTGCGCTGGCACAACTTGAGGCCGTTTACTCTTGTCCTATCACCCATTACCAGGGGGAAGAGATGGACACCCACCTCACTACAGCCTCCTTTCAGGTAGTTGTCGAGGGCGATAAGGTCTCCCCTCAGCCTCCTCTTCTCCAGGCTGAACAACCCCAGTTCCCTCAGCCAATCCTCTAAAGCCTTGTACTCCAGACCCCTCATCAGCTTTGTTGCTCTCCTCTGGACACATTCCAGCAACGCAACGTCCCTCCGCTGGCTCGTATTCGTCTGGCTGTCAACCAGCACCCCCAGGTCCTTTTCTGCCGGGCAGCTTTCCAGCCACTCTCCCCCAAGCCTGTAGTGTTGCATGGGGTTGTTGTGACCGAAGTGCAGGACCCGGCCCTTGGCCTTGTTGAACCTCATTCAGTTGACCTCAGCCCATTGATCCAGTCCATCCAGATCCCTCTGCAGACCCCTCCTCCCCTTGAGCAGATTGACACTCGCACCCAATTTGGTGTCATCTGCAAACTTACTGAGGGTGCACTCAATCCCCTCGTCCAGATCATTGATAAAGGTGTTAAACAGAACTGGCCCTAATTCTGAGCCCTGGGGAACACCGCTTGTTACTAGCTGCCAACTGGATTTAACTCCATTCACGACAACTCTCTGGGCTTGGCCATCCAGCCATTTCAAAATGTCATACATTGAAAAGAGAGACTGATGGAGGCCATAGAGGTGTTGGGGATGAATACCCTGCTTGTCACAGGAAGGACAGCAAGGAACCTCTGGGCCTGCTACTGCTGAGTATTATCAGTAACTTGTTTTAAAAGGCAGGTTTCCTGCATGCTTTGGCAGATTAAGCACTCACTGTTTTATAAGCTTACACCAAAAATTTTACATAGGTGATTTAAACTTGCCATATAATCATCTGTACATAATTTAAAATAGCATTTGTGGTTCATCAGTAGCCTCCTGGCACTGGCAGAGCAGGTGTTTTGTTGACATTTTAAGATCTGGGTGATCTTTGAATTTGAAATTCTCTCTCAGTGCAATAACCTGCTGACTGCCAAGTTCCAGCACTGAGAGCCGTTCAGGAAGGGAACGGTACAGCCGAGGCTGGGCGTTGGAAAGACACTTGACTTGTTTTGATTGTTTTGGGTAGTTTGAAATCTAATGCCGCATTTTGTTGAGCCTCTATTACCTCTTAGTCAAAATAAGCGCTATAAGGGCTAGGCAGCTGTTTATGGAGTTACAACTTCAAATAAATTAGTAGACTGCTCAGTCTAAGCTGAAGAATTGAGGCTCTTGACTCTTTGGATTAAGCTGAATGACCTAAAGGTTGAGGCACCTTCTCAGGGCTGACATGGTTACTTCTGTGCAGCACTGTTTGCTGAGATGTGTGATAAATCCTGCATTGCTATTGCCTGTGTTGTTGCCACTTTGTGAATACACAGAAGATTTCAGCCTTGAGGGCCACTGATCTGGCACCTTTCAAAAGCACAATGCTTAGGACACATCAAATGGACCAGACCTAAAGATTTAAGCTGGAGCTGAGGGACCCAGCCCCCAGGCTGGAGTAGCTCTATGCCAAGATGTTGGAGCCAGAATATGGGTGCACTTTGGACTCACATGATCAAAGCTAAATATGAGTAAAAAAACCTTACAAGATGAAGGCTAAGGGACAAGTGTTTAGCAGGATCAGACATTTCTAAAAATAATCATCAGGTATTATATGTAAGCAAGATCTATGTAAGCGTATGGGGGTGGTATTAATAGAATAATAATAATAACAACTATGTCCATATTTACAATACTAAATATTACAGTAACATGGGGTGTTTGGGAAGGACTGCACCTCCTCATTGTTCCAAGCAGAAGCAAAACTTCTCTCAGAATTAGAAGGAAACTTATCCTTCACACAAATCATTCTCTAACCAACTTCTGCAAGGACCCTGTAGCTTACTCTACTGCCTTTGATGCAAACTACTGTCTACAAAAAAAAGGGTAGGCCACTTGTGATGGCCAGTATGATGATACCTGCTTTTCAGAGCACTGGGTCATATCCCCAGTTGATGTAACCTGGCATAGCTCTGCTGGAGACACAAGAGGCACATTCATTGGTATCAGGTCATGAATGACCTGACTGTCGCCTCACTCCATTTGCTATCATTTAGAGCAGGAATATTAGCCAGGGAAGGGAAAGGTTATTTTGCAAACACTTTAAATACAATTCCTTTTTTTCATACTGTCAATAACTAACATTAACTGTTAAACAGTGAATGAGTGATAGGTACCAGAGTTATTCGCACTTTCTGGATGTACTTTAAGAGTCTCTTGTCTCCAGATCATGCCAGAAGACAAGCAGCTCACTTGAAACTCCGCGTGTTGCACTGACAATAAATCACTGTGCAAAATGCTTTGTTTTACTGTCAGTTAAAATTCTTTTCAAAATAAAAGTGAATAGCAACATTTGAATTTTATTTAGTACTTTGCCCCTGAGTTGTCACTTAGAAAAACATTCTGTGGGAAGTTGAGTACCATTGCAGAGGAGAAAATATTTCCCTAATATTTGACCTTCTGTAAATTTTTAAGGACAAAATTTTAAGATTCAGAAAAGAAAAAAATACTTAACAATTCCTGCACATATTTTACTGCTTTCAAAGTTGTTGAGACAGAAACTTGTAAAGGTATCAATTTTATTTTAATAGGTGATAGAATAATATGCCATCTTCCAGCAGATGAATAATTACACTATTACACTTTTCTGCTTCATGAAGATTTCCCCTGACTTTGGTAGGAGTTCTAAATGTGAAAGACTTATAGGCTCAAGTCCTTGGTGCTGTTTTCAGAGCTGAAATAGTACCGGTTATAAGCACAAAATTTCCAGCAGATGCTCCTCACTATGTCATTGAACTTCTTAAGTAGTCTCTCAGTTTGAGTTCAATGAGACCGTTCAGGCTTCTAAGCTAAGCATGTGCATAAGTGATATACTGAATGAAGACCAACTTTTTTCTAAAATATATATATAATGAAAAATATAACTTAAAGTTTTATGGAATTAAATGATTGATAGGGATACTTAAGCAAATAACCTGATATAAACAGATTCTTTAAGCAAATTAATTTTTATTCTCCTCTGAAGTCCAAGCACTAGATTAGAAATCGAAATGCAAACAGAAGTAAACTTAAATTTTGAGAGAAGATCAAGCAACACAAAATTTCTCAGGAATTTGGTACCACTAAATACGTATTTCTTTTACTTTTTTAAGTGTTTATTGTAATTTACTTGGGAAAAAATGCATGGAATGCTAGGGATAGCTCCAATATAGTATTAGAGAATTGTAATTAGGTGTAACAGAAATGAATACAGAATTCAACATAAAATGATCAAGCTATGGTTTTCAACCAGCCTATGCTATGTAATATGAAATCGTGCCTGAGACAATAGAGAATTCCATAAGGTATCACAAAAAGCTATAGGAAAGACTTGGTTTTCAATTAAATAGGACCTTTTCCAAAATAAGGAAGGAAATATGAAAATGTGTATTCTGAATATATACAAGTTTGAAATCTACAGGGGCCTGTTAAATACATGTATCACTATTTAGTGCTTGTGAATATAATACAAGAGCGCGGTGGTGTTGGGACGGCACATCTTTGAAGCTGATGCAACTGGTTACTGACCTTCACAAGTTCTCCTACAAACGTCAGAGCAGTGATGCTTCTGTCTGGAGTAAGGGGAATGAAACAAAGCCACATCCCAAAACACAGCTCACCCAGAAACTGAAACTGGGGAAACTGGTCGGGAGGGTACCATTAGGTGGAAATACCTGTGCATTTCTGGGAGCAGAAGCCACCTGTGATGTGCAAAAGAGAAACAGTCGGAAACATCAAGCAGAGAGCAAAAGCAGGAAGCAGTGGACCTGGCAGAAGAAAAAAGTATTGGCTTGAGGAAGGCTTGGAAATCCGAACAAAGGAAACGCACCATTTTAGTCCAAGCTGGAAATCAGGCCTTTGATCTCTGTAGAGAAATGGTATTGCATCAAGGAAATGTCTGATTCCACCCATCACCAGTTTTTCCTCCCGGAAGGGAAAAAATCACAGGATTATGAACGTTTTTCAAGGTAAACAATCATTTTCCTTTTTTAATACTTCCTTTCTGGTTTAGGAGTTTCTTGATGTGTTCTTTGCAGTAGCCATTTGTTTGAGTGGTGCTTCTGAAGTCTATCTTGGCCTGCTTTTGCATGCTCATGTGTGATATGGCCAGGAGATTCTGCTGCTTCGGTTAAACCACTGACGTCTGCATCTGATGATAACATTATTTTAGCTCCTCCAGCATTTGCAGACTATAATTCAAACTATGAAGCGATCACTTGAATTTGAATTAAAATGTGGACAAGTCCACAAATTCAAATATATTCCCCCCCACAGGCACAACACTACTCTCTGCAGTTTTTAACCAGGCCTTGAGGTATTGGGCTAGAAGCATGCTTATAGAGAACATTTTTAAAACCAAAACACTTTTCCAAGACAAGCCTTTCTAAGCGCAGGCACTTTTAACTGATTTTAGAAAGTTTGTGTTAACAGAGCAGAAGATGCATAGTAATAACCAGTGAGAAAAACTTTCAAGTGATCCTTCCATCATTTCAACACTGTAATCACCTCAAACCCTACCGCATAATTTCAGTTATAGCACAAGCATCCGCGCACAAATGAACCACTGAAAGGTGTTTCTGAGTGGCTGGAGATATCCAAGAGGGTATAAACGCCTCCATCTGCTGCTGCCTTCCCTTCATCAGCTGCTTCCTGTGATGACCCATAGACTGCATCACATGCTGATGTCTGGAGTTGGTATCAGAGCTTGTGTAGTCAGCAGGTAGGCAACCAAAATGCTGTGCTGCTTTTACTGTTTCACTTACAAGTGTCTATACGTTAAGGAAAAAATCCTGACTGTTTTACCTGTTGCAGCCAACTCAGTGTTTCTGCTTCTGAATTACAACATGTTCTCTCCTATTTTGAAAGCTCAGTGCTTGAATTCACAGGGCTGCATCTACTTTTCTGTTCCTTTTTCTATTCCTACATCTTCTTAACAGCATCAGTTCTGCCTGTGGAGATGACACCCAGGAAAGTATCGCCTCCCTTCTCATACATTGACCACCTTTGGAGGCCAACCTGAGTACATGTGTAGAGGGAAACTCCAGTGCCTTCTAATATCATAATAAAGTGCACACGGCCTCAGTTTCAACTTAGCCTGTGACAAACCTGGAAGGTAACCGTGGGCATATGCTCTTTAATTTAGTATAATAAATAAAGTAATATATATAATTATATATAAATATATATAACTTATTTATAAAATAATTACAGTAGCTCCTAAGGTCTGATGTTAGACCTGCCTGAGCAGGTGTCTATCCACCCACAGAATATTTAATGGCGCAAAAGCGTCTATCTAGGATGGATTCTAAAGCACAGACTCTACCCCC